>NC_142885.1:59614250-59769500 GCF_051225735.1 Oryctolagus cuniculus
TCCAGGTTTGACCCCAGCCCACTCTCGGCTGTAGCAGGCATTTGAGTCAATCAACAGGTGGAAGCGCTCTTCCTTTCTCTCTCTCTCCTCCTCCACACTCCCTGTCTCTCATACAATTTTTTTAAATAACTAATTTTCTTTAAAAGACCACAATCTCATCAATAATTTGCCAGACAATCCATGCTGGAGCACATCTTCGGGCTCCTCCATGACCTCAAGCAGGCGTGACCTTTCCTCCCCTCACTTCCAAGCCAAAGGCAACCACACTGCACTCACCCACAGTGAGCAGAGCAAGAGCCATCAGAGAAGCAGCAAAACCATCACGTTCCCACAGCAGGCATATTAAAAAAGATGAGGAAAGAAGGATCACAGGTTTGGCAGAGAGAGAAAGACAGAGAGAGAGAGAGTTAGATTGTGCAGAAAGAATAGAGGAATCTGATTTAAAATTAAGTAGTAAATAATATGGCCATGGTATGCAAATTAGGAACTTGGTATACAAATACTTCCTAACTTCATTTATAATAAGTAGGACAGGCAAATGGCCTCAGAGTCTGCAAGACTTGGTTTCCCACCCAGGAGCCCCAAAGAGCCAGGGCGTATTCTACAAACCTTGTTTTGGAACTCCTTTGATGCCAGCTTATAGTGCTGGATGATGAGACCAAATGACTCAGCACTTTTGGAGGCAAAGAGCAGCATGTGATTCAGGATGTGCAATTCATAAATCAAGTCCTTATTCTGAAATGGCAAGGAAGACTTGTTATTTTAGATACATACAGCTGTCCCAGCTCCCCTCTCCAAGGGGATCCCTGGCTCACTGACCTCCGTGTTGTATTCAATCACCAAATCTGTAAGGTGCTGTTTGATGACTTGATTGAGGTCATATTTGTTGGTACTATCATTAATAAGCTCTTGGCGGTTCACGACTTTCCCCTTGGACATAAGAAGAGAAAAACTGGAGGGAGGTAGCTTCCATTATACAAGCACTTAACAAATATGCATAGCAATTTTCCCACTGGATAAAAGGATAACGCTGAGGAATGGTGGCAGGTGTAATCCATAACCCAAGTACTTAATAAATACAAACAGCTGGACAGATTAACCTATGGGTGGAATATGGGTATGAAAATCTAGATCTACAATCACAAGGAGTACAACTGACTGTCAGCCTAAACTGTTGTGTCTGAAATCCCTCAAAAATATTTGTGCTGGGCCCGAGCTGTCAGTCAATGGCTCAGGGTGGTATTCAGGGGAGTCCATGCTTGGGAAGTGGGGACTTGAATAAGTTTCTTAGAACTCCATTGCAGTCAAAGCCACCCCCACCAACCTGCCTTCCTTCCAAAGAGTCTGACCTTCATCAGGCTCTGGTGGCTCTCAAGTTCTCCCCTGGATTCCTGTTTTACTGCTGAGGCATTCTTCCTAAGATATATTTTACATTTCTAGTCTTGCTTGCCAATGGCCTCTCAGGAGGAACTGAACTAGTACAGGAATGATATAATTCTCTGTGCACAGGATCAAAGTCGGTGGGGAAAGAGAAACAAGCGACCATCACCTATTTCCTCTTCCATCTCCTGCACTTCATTTCTACTAAGCCCACCCTGGCACAAACCTGAACTCCTGTCGGGATCTTCTATGGCCTTCCAACCTCTGCCCTTGCCCCCTTCCAGTCCACACTCCTCATGTCAGTCAGAGTGACAGTGTTAGAGCCCAAATATGATCATGTCCTTTTTGCATTTTCTTGCTTCAACACTTCCTAGCCCCAGTTGTTCTCTGGATAAATACCCAACAATGATCTAGTAATAGTTTTAACTGAAGAGCTTTGTTACACCACGGTTCTAGGCATGTTCTATGCACGGGTTTGTTTATGCCTCACCACGTCTCACTGAGCTTTATACTATTATTTTCTTCATTTTTCAAATAAACTTATCTTAGTGAAGTAACTTGCCCAAGGTTAGCCAGGACTGCAACCAAGGCAATGACTCTAGTACTTGCAGTCCTACCCACTGGAAGGCACAAAACCTCTCTCAATATGTTTTTCAAGTCTGCTATTGAGATTTTGATTTTGCGATGGGGTTTATTCAGCAGAAATTCTAAAATTTTACTTGGAATTTAATTTGGCGTAAAGGAAGACGTATGGATCCGGCTTCAGGTTTTCTTCCACGTGGCTACACAATTGTCTCAACGCTACTCACTCAGTAACACATATTTTCTCCACTCATCTAAACTACCATCTTTCTCATATACTAAATTTCCATTTCTATTTGGCTCTATTTCTGGACTCTATGCAGGCCCATTTGAAAATCCAAGTCAGATTGTTTTATTGCTTAAGACCTTTCAATGATTTCCATGGGTCCAAGAAAAACAAAAAGTGACTCAGAACCTTCTCTGAAAGTCAGGCACACCTGGGCGTCATTCCACCTGCCTCACGTGTGGCCTTGTGTGAGGAACCTAACCTCTCTCTGCATTCTCTGTGAGTAGTATGGCTATTGTAAATGTTTGGCTTTGTGCGGAGGAGAAGGCAGGCATGTTCCAAGACCAGATCACCAGATCCAGAGTGGTACCATGCAACAGAATTTTCTGTGATGAAGGAAATAATCTACAAATCTGTGATGTCAAGTAGTACAGTCTCTAGTCTCCAGTCACATGTGACTAATGCTGCCATACTGGACAGCTCAGGTCTATATCCCAAAGAGGGAAGGAAAGGTGGTACTCCATTGGCCGGTGCTGCGGCTCACTAGGCTAATCCTCCGCCTTGCGGAGCCAGCACACCGGGTTCTAGTACCAGTCGGGGCGCCAGATTCTGTCCCGGTGGCCCCTCTTCCAGGCCAGCTCTCTGCTGTGGCCAGAGAGTGCAGTGGAGGATGGCCCGAGTACTTGGGCCCTGTGCCCCATGGGAGACCAGGAGAAGTACCTGGCTCCTGCCATCGGATCAGCACGGTGTGCCAGCCGCAGCGCGCCAGTCGCGGCAGCCATTGGAGGGTGAACCAACGGCAAAGGAAGACCTTTCTCTCTGTCTCTCTCTCTCACTGTCCACTCTGCCTATCAAAAAAAAAAAAAAAAAAAAAAAAAAGGTGGTACTCCATGAACTGAGACCTGAAAGGCCCCAGGGGCCTCATTAAGGGTTTGAGTGTTGAGGAGGCCCTTAGCAAGATTCAGAGAGAAGGGGAGAAGTGATGCTCAGCTATGGTCAGTGAGATTCAGAAGGCTGGCTTTGTAGAGGACAAGAGCGGATCAGTAGGATCACCTATGGGAGATGAAAGTCACTTGATCCAGAACGTAGTAGTAGATACAAGGAGAAATCAATAGGACTGGTGTGACTGATTGGCTAGTATCAATAGGGAAGAGGTAAGAATTATACTGATGCCTGAATTTTCTGCTTGCTTAACTGGATGGGACAGGTGGTGGCACAATTTACTAAGACAGAGAAAACACATAAGGGGCCTTGGAGAGGAGATCATGACTTCAGCTTCGCCACACTAAGACATCTGGTGCTGGGCCCCAAGGAGTGGAGAGTGGAGAGGTCTCTGGACATGGGTATCTATAAGTCACAGTGTCTAGATGGTGACTGCTGGTGCAGGGCAGGATGGGGAAACATGGGGCCAGGAGCCTTGACGAGTGACAATCACTGGTTAAGGAAAGGAGAATGGCAGTGGCTTAAAGAGCCAGAGAAACACCAGGACACTGATTTCAGACGCCAGCACTATAGCCTAAAGCCACTTAGCTCACAGGAGAGGGAACTTTGCACCCAAAGCCCCTGCATTTTCCCCTACATTGAACCAGATGTTCCCTCCCTACAACAGACACGAAATGCTACCTTTTTGAACACCAGGACACTGTCCAGGGTGACGTGGAAGCGCCCAAGGGCATTCTTGATTTTTATCACCCCGAAAGTCAGCTCTGGGAAGTCTTTGATCACATCGTAGAACAGCTCTGCTACCTCTTCTTCCAAGTCCTGTTTGGGACAAGATGTTTGGTAGAGTTGTGTAGAAAACCAAAAACCAAGAAAAAAAAAAAAATGGAAAGATGGAAATGGGGGCCAATCAGTCTCTCTTCACTTTCCAAGTTCTGAGGTTTTGCTGGGTAAGCTAAATCTTCAAACATGGATATTTCATACCCACAACTCTTCTCTGACTGTGACTAAAGCCATAAAGGCAAATCCTCTGAAATTAATGGAGAAAATTGATAAGCTTGGCTTTTTCTGATGATCAGAGTATAGGTTGTTCTAATTTGGAGAATGGGCGTTTTTAGCATTTATTCCTTAACTGCCTTCAGAAGAGGGGATTGATTTGACCACAGGTAACTAAATGTGAACATTGTATTAAGATATGGCTATAGTTTCAGCCTTCATCCTTTAGCTTGAAAGAAAATTGGGACTAAAAATACTCTCAAAGAAGGGGGACAATGGGGCAGAGCAGGCAGGAGTTTGGCCTAACAGTTAAGACACCACTTAAGATGGTTTTGTCTCACACCTGAGTCCCTGGGTTTGATTCCTGGCTCAGGCTCCTGACTCTTGGTTCCTGCTAATGCAGATGCTGGGATAAGGTGGGGATGGCTCCCGTAATTGAGTTCCTGCCACCCATGTGGAAGACCTGCATTGAGTTCCCACATCCTGCTGTTAGCCCCAGCCCAGTCTCAGCTACTGTGGGCATTTGGGTAGTGAGCCAGCAGATGGGAGCTGTCTCTAATTGTCTCTCAGCCTCTCAAATAAATAAATAAATATAATAAATAAGAAAGAAATGGGGGCCACATACTCCCACCATGTGGAAATATGATGTCAAAGTTCTGGTTTTCACTGAGGAAAGAAGTGTCATCAGTTTACACTAAATGAATTAAATACATGAGAATTTTTTTCTAAAAGTAATTTGCAAATACACAAAATGAAATCAATAAAGAGCTATCATTAGACAATTCACTACATACCTAGGTTTTTTATATCCTTCCCCAAACACCTTGCCTGTTGCACCTATGATGAGAGTTGGGGTATTTTCAAATGGGTGCATGTTTTATCAAGTGTCATTGGTTTTTTGTTGTTGTTGTTGTTTTGACAGGCAGAGTGGATAGTGAAAGAGAGACAGAGAGAAAGGTCTTTCTTTGCCGTTGGTTCACCCTCCAATGGCCGCTGCGGCCGGTGCGCTGCGCTGATCTGATGGCAGGAGCCAGGTACTTATCCTGGTCTCCCATGGGGTGCAGGGCCCAAGTACTTAGGCCATCCTCCACTGCACTCCCTGGCCACAGCAGAGAGCTGGCCTGGAAGAGGGGCAACCGGGACAGAATCCGGCACCCCGACCGGGACTAGAACCCGGTGTGCCGGCGCCGCAAGGCGGAGGATTAGCCTAGTGAGCCATGGTGCCGGCTTATGTCATTGGTTTTAATATACAGGTATGCTTGGCAAGCTACTAGGAAGAGAGAGTAGCACAGTCCAAGTGTGGCTAGTGGCTGTCAGAATCACAGGAAGCAGTGACTCTCAATCTAGAAAGTGAGACATCATTTATTCTGTGATGTTCTAAACAGATCCTCAGAGAGATTAGTCATACTATTAAAATCAATTAAATCAATGTATCAGTCTCCTCTTCCTTCTCTCCATTTCTTATTTTTATTTATTTGAAAGGCGAGAGAGAGAGAGAGAGAACGCTCTTTCATTCATTGGTTTGCTCTCCACATGCTTGCAACAGCTAGGGCTGTGACAGATCCCAGCTAGGAGTATGGAACTCAATGTGAGTCTCTCATGTGAGTCAGGGTCCCCAAGTACTTGAGCCATCATCTTCTGTCCCCCAGGGTATGCATTAGCACAGATCTGGAATCAGAAATACAGCCAGAACTCAACCCTAGGTGGTCTGAGATGGGATAATACAGGTGTTCCAAGCAACATCTTAACTGCTGTACCAAACGCCCTCCCTCTTCTCTCTTTATTTCTGTCCATCTTTCTAGATAGCTTCTCCTATCACTTCAGTTTCCATTTCAACTGTGGGGCTCTCCAAGAAAACCAAATTACTGGGTGGGTATGGGAAAGCCCCATGGGGAAGTCTTTTTCCCTACACCTCCTCTCAAGCCCAGTACTTCTCAGCAGTCCAAAAGCTTCCTCCCGCCTCCTGACCCCAGTACCTGAAAGAAGCCGATGATAACCAAGGGTCTGGAGCTCACAAAATCTGCCACCTGCTGGCTGTTGTTGAACAAAAATGCTTTCTGGCTTATCTGTCTTCTCAACCAAACGACCAAGGCAGTTGATTCAACCACTCCTGGAGAGAGATACAGTGAAATGGATCCCAAAGACGTTTCCTGCTGAACTGGAGCAAAGTCTGTCTGTGCCAAGTTTCATGAATAGAAGCACAGAAGCACCTTGTCTTGAGCTCCTGTTCTTGAGGATCAAGCTCAGTTCCTCCATTCCCTTTTCCCTCAAGTTCCAAGGTGTGGACATTAACAGCAGCTAACTGACCCTGGGTACTAAAGGCCAGACCCTCTGCTGAGTGTTTTGCAAGTGTTAAGTCTTCACAACAATCCTATAGGACAGATAGCCTACTCTCTGCATTTTGCAGGTGAAGAAACCAAAATTCAACTTGTAGTGAGCCAACAAATGAACCTAGAGGTCGGATCTAGGAGGAAATATTCCAGCCTCTTTTTGTCATGCACCCTCCAAGGTGATGGAAAGATGCATTATTCAAAATACATAAATAAAAATAAATAATACCAGCTAGCTTTGCAACCTTGGGAAAATTTCATGCTCCCTCTGTGCCTCCAGTCCCTCAGCTGAGACTCAAATGTCCTCTAAGGTCATAGAATCCTGACTTCCATTTCTCAGCTATCCTATAGGAGGTTCCAAGTACTCAGAAGTCTTCATCTCCCAAATTAGGACACGTACACCATGTCTGGGAAAATATAACAGTGCACTGCAATGCACACAAGGCTATATACAGATGGCCATGTGCTATCCTAAGATAATCAGTTTCACATGACAGAGTAATTCAAAATAGTATTTTTATTAATGTCTGCTATAGGATAGAATGGAACATTTTAAGTGAGTTATTGAGATAAAGCAGTGTTTGTTGCAAGGAGCTTTGGTCTTTATCCACAGAGCTTTTCACTCTCTCACTCTTCATTCCTTCTCTCATTCAGTCATTTGACAAACACTGAGGACTGTGTGCCTGTTATGTATCCAGTGCCACACGTGGTCTTGGGGTTATGATGGTGAGGGGAATCAAATGCCTTGCCACTGTTGTGAAGCTCTCATTCTGTTAGAGGGTAGTCACCGAGTAACTCACACACCGGTGTAAGATCACACCCAGAGGAAGTGTCCAGAAGGAAAGCTCTAAGAGCCTGTGAAGTCAAGGAGGTCTCCCTGGGGCAAATCACGTATGATCCGAAAACTTAAGGATGCACAGGACTTAAGCAGGGCCAGAGAGGCAAAGAAAAGGCTTCACAACAGAGCAAGCAGCCTGGCAAAGGCCCTAAGCAGGACAAACTGCTTCATGGACTTGATGGATGCACTCTGGAGTGCTAAATCAACTGCAGAGGACTTGACTTTCAGCGTCTTTGTATTTCCAAGTAAGTGCACTGCTACATAGAAAGGTACACGCATTACAATGCACAGTTTGATGATTTTTCCCAAATGAACACTCGTGTACTGCCACTGAGATCAAGATTTAGAGCACCAGCAGCCCTGCAGGAGTCCCTGTGTGCCCCCTTGGCAGTCCCCTCCCTCCTCCACTCGAGGGTAATCACTATTCTAGCTTCAAAAGGCATGCGTGAGCCTGCCTGTGCCTGGACTTCACACAGTGTGTGCCTTTGGGGCGGGCTTTGCTTTGTTCAAGGGATCCATCCTTGCTGCCACACACTCGGTGGTCCATGTCCATGGCTGTGCAGTGTCCCACTGTGTGCCATCCCACAAGCCACTGATCTGTTCCCTGCTGATGGGCATTGCTTTGTTTCCAGTTTGGAGATACTGGGAAGGAACTCTGGCGTGGGTCCCTAGGGGCATGCTGTATGCGCGGCGGAACGGAATATGACACGTTCAACAGGTGCCACGTTCAACAGAAAAGGCCATTTTAAGAGCCACGACTGCATCAGGTCAACAGAAGTTCCCATGAGGATGATGTGGTGGCTTCAAGGGATGGGGGGTGGGGAGGTGGGGCTGAGCCACCCTCAGACCTTTGCTCCATTCCCTGCCATTACCCCTCCCTCTGAGGTTTCAGCCCTCAAGTTTGCTAGCTTTTGTTTCCACAGTGGTCCTACTCATCCTTCAGGAAAAAATGAGCACATATGAAAAAAAAAACATAGGAAGTTTTTTTGGCAAAATTATGCTGTAAGCGCCCTAGAAAGAATTGCTTTAAAAACTCTGAAAATATATTTAAAATAAATTTAAAAAGTGACCAAAAGCCCTCCAGAGGAGTTGAAATTTCAGGTCTTCAGAGTCCTTATGCCAACCTCACTTTGTGTCACCCTCACCCTCCAGCCTTGTCCTCCCTTGAGTCATCTCCTCGCACACCAGGCTCTGGCCCTGGCCAGGCCCCTCCACCCGCCCGTCCCTTGCCTCTGATCTCTCAGTGTGGCTGCTTATCCCTGTCTCAGTTTGGTTTTCTCCACAACCCCCTAACTGTCCAATCATTCTTGGTCTTATGACAGACACATTCTGCTTCCTTGCTGAGTCTACCACTTTCTGAAATTATTATGATTATTTTTTCTAGTGCATTCCATGTGTGCCCCATAGCTCCTATAATTCCTGTCACATACTAGGTGTTCAAGAAATCGCTGTAGGATGAATGAATGCAGTACATGAATCACTAAGGAACTTGATCTTGGGCCATCCTCTATGGAATATGTGACTTGCCTGGGCCCCTCTGCACCCTACTGGTCTGAGGTAGCTGTGAACTTGTCAAACACTTTAATACAGGAACTTGCAGCGTGGGCACTGCCCTCCTTGGGCACTGTGCCTCCTCTGGTACTGGCTCTGAGCCAGAGGACACGGTGACAACTGAGGTATGAATGCTGGGTCAATCATTGACTGGGGCCAGCACTCTGCTGAATATTTCCAAGCACAAGCTGTGAATGCATCATTAATAGAGGCGCTGGAGGCAACGTGAGTCTCCTCCCTCCAGGGAAGTGGTCAAGGCCAAGTCTCCCACCAGCAATCCTTGGAGATTAGAGGTGACTGCGGACTTGGAGCTTTGACCCAGCAAGGGTAAATCTCACCTGCCTTTCCATAAAAGTCATAGCAGATATTGAAGCACTGTCTCCTATCTTAGCTCAGACTCCTGATTTGAAAATAGGAAATTGGCAGCTGGGGTCTGAAAGGCTTGCTCAAATTCCTGTAGCCAGAGCTTCTCCTAAAATCCAGGCATCCTGTGTCCCAACCCAGACTCCATCCCAGCACCCCACTGCCTCACTGAGGAAAAGGGGGGATGGGCAAGCCCAGTGGAAAAGGGAGTCAGCTCCTGGCTCCATGCCTTCTGTGGCAGACCCTTGAAATTCCATCCCATTCAAATGTAAAAGCTAAGAACCTGATTGTTCCAGGCCTTAGATTAGAGTCTGGTACTCACAATATACACATCTGTCATTTACTGAGACTATACCATAATGTAGAGCAAGGTTCAACAAACTGTAGCTGGTAGGCCAAATCTGGCCCTATGTTTGATGTTATGAATAAAGTTTTATTGAACACTGCCATGCCCATGTGTTGGCATATGGCTTCTTTCACAATGCATCAATAGTATTAAGTAGTTGTGACAATTATCGTCTCTCCCATTAGGCCAAAATATGTTCACCATGCGGCCCTCTACAGAAAATGTTGCTGACTCTACCACCTATTAGCTGGGGAGCTTGGAGGAAGCTGCTCCACTTTTCTGTCCCTCAGTTTCTCTGTCTGAAGAAGTATGCAGTGAACTGAGTGCTGAACTGGTTTTACAAAGGCCCAGTACAGTGCCTGCGACATAGTCAGTGCTGCAGGTACAGGTCAGGCCCCGCACCTCGCAAACACTCTTGCATCATCCCAGCAACCCTGGGAGGTGGCTGTGTCCACCATCCCCATTTTACAGATGAAGAAACTGAGGGTCAGCAAGAGGGAGCAGTTGTTCCTCCAGCAGAGACTGAGGATTTAGATCCAGAAGGGTTGGTTGCCATTCCAGTAGCCCCCTCAGAGGGCCCAGGAATGGAAGTGAGGTCAGCCCCTGGCCCTGATTTGAGTCAGCTGGGATCTGCCCTGCAGGAGGGAAGCAAGCCAGGAGCAGAGCTGCTTCCTGAGCAGACTGCATGTGGGTGAAGTGGCTTTGGGCTTCTCCCATTTGCAGCCCTCCCCCCGTGCTGGCACATCACAGAGGGCTCCTTGCCTGGATTCAAAGGGCCCATGGGAAGCAGCAGTCTCTGGCACTTCCCTCACTGCTGCTGCTGCCCTTCCTCCTCTCAGCCTGCCCTCAGCCTGCTGGGAGCCACAACTCACTCTGTCTCTTATGTAAGCGCTGTACATTTCTTTCCCAGCATGTCCTAGGCAAGATGAGCCTGCATCTACTATGCCACCTTGTGTACACTCTGAAAACCACAAGGCATAACCTGTCATTCCTGCTTGTGGTGGCATCCCCAAGCCCACTTGTCCCTGCAACGATCCTCAACCTGGATTGTTGGAAGCCAGACACATGCCAGACCCCATGATCCACAGCCTCAGTGTCCCGAAAATCATTCAACACATATATGATGGGAACATTCTACTAGCACTGTAGAGGCCGTGCTGTTCCCTTCCGTGTCTATCAGTTTTATTACACTCATCCATCCATCCAAAATTAGGATCTGCTGTATGCTACACTAAGACATATAATTCTCCAAGTCTCGATATTAAGACAAAGCTCGACAGGACATAGGTTTTCAATAATTGGGTGTTGAATAAATGAATGATAGAAGTTAAAGCGTCTGGTAGACACCTCATGCCAACCCAGCCTTCCTTCTGGCTAACTGGTACTTCTCTGTCCTGGGACTCTGTCAACATCATTTTAAAGTAGAAGACTGGGGGAGGAGCTGGTGGATGTAGAAGCCACGGACCCCAGCCTCCCACCTCTTGGTTTCTCTGGGCCCCATTAGCTGAGATGCAAGCTGTGGTAGAAGCATCTACGTGTTCACCAAAATTCTCCTATGGACACAAAGTGAAATCATCTTTTTCGGCCCTTCTTGCACTTGGGTAGAAGTGATGGTTACCACTTCAGGTCAGGTCAAATCCATGAATGTCACCCATGGCAAACTTCAGCCTTCTCATGCCAGCTACTGGCCAGAGACCAAGAAAAGGACAAGTAGCTCACGAAATGACCCTAGAGATGAGTGCGGCCACAGCAGGAAGGAGCCTGGGTCCCCGTGAGGCCAAGTGGAGCAGAACCTCCCCGCTTTACCTTCTGGCTGCCATGCTGGTTTGACATGAACTTGAGATAAACATGGTGCACAGGCACCCTTACCTTTACAGCAGATGGGCTCCAACCTGTTGCCCTCAAAAAACAGCTTCAGGGACGGCCCCTTCTTAACACCAAACTCCTGCTGAAGCTCCTTCTCTACGGTGATGTCCACTTTGCCAAAGCCAACCCCGTTTTTGCCTTTGCCCATGATGTCCACAGCTTTGCCCAGCTCCTCAGCCAAGTTCCTGGACTGCTTTGAGGATGGGTTATCTGAAAGAGGCAGTGTGGAGACACAACTTGGGAGAAACTCTGCCCAGCCCCACCCTACCCCCATCTCCTTAGGTTACTTCTTTATCTGACCTGTTTAGCTCCTGGGCCGTGTGCTCAGTTGCCAATGAATAAATGAGATGTGGGGATGCAACAAAACATCATGAAAGCAGACCATTCGGGAGACAACATCAGGGTATTTGGGGTATTTTGGGTCACTGACACTGGAAACAATTCAACTTAATCACTCTAATCTCCATTTTCACATGGGAAAAATAATAGCAGCTACTTCATGGAGCTGCCAGAGTGAAATGAGAGATTTCAAAGATTTTAGTTTATTTGTTTGAAAAGCAGAAGGTCAGAGAGAAAGAGAGAGAGCTTCTAGCTGCTGGTTCAATCTCCAAATGCCTGCAACAACCAGGACCAGGCCAGGCCAAAGCCAGGAGCTGGGAACTCAGGTGGGTGGAGGAACTCAAGTACTTGAGCCATCACCGGCTGCTTCCCAGGGAGTGTATTAGCGGGAAGCTGGAATCAGTAACAGACCCGGGACCTGAACCTGGGCCTACCAACATGAGATACAGGTGTCGCAACCAGCACCTCAACTACTATACCAAACACCTACCCACAAAATGAAATTTATTGGGGCTGGTGCTGTGGTACAGTAACGTTAGTCCTCCACCCGAGGCACCAGCATCCCATATGGGCACCGGTTCTAGTCCCAGCTACTCCTCTTCTGATCCAGCTCCTGGCTATGACCTGGGAAAGCAGTGGAAGATGGTCCAAGCACTTGGGCCCCTGCCCCCATGTGGGAGACCAGAAGAAGCTCCTGGCTCCTGGCTTCAGATCAGCACAGCTCCAGCCATTTTGGCCATTTGAGGAGTGAAGCAACAAACAGAAGACTTCTCTCTCTGTTTCTCCCCCTGTCATTGATTCTAACTCTGCCTCTCAAATAAATAAAATCTTTCAAAAAATGAAATTTATTGAGCCTCAGTTATATAATGCTTATTAATTTTTAAGAGCTTCGTATGTTTCAAGTCATTTACATCTCCCAGTGACTCCACGGGATAGGTATTTTTTTAATTTTTATTTATTTATTTTTTTTTTTTGACAGGCAGAGTGGACAGAGAGAGAGAGAGACAGAGAGAAAGGTCTTCCTTTTTGCCATTGGTTCACCCTCCAATGGCCGCCGCAGCTGGCACGCTGCGGCCGGCGCACTGCACTGATCTGAAGCCAGGAGCCAGGTGCTTCTCCTGGTCTCCCATGGGGTGCAGGGCCCAAGCATCTGGGCCATCCTCCTCTGTACTCCCGGGCCATAGCAGAGAGCTGGCCTGGAAGAGGGGCAACCAGGACAGAATCCGGCACCCCGACCGGGACTAGAACCCGGTGTGCCGGCGCCACAAGGCAGAGGATTAAATGCCTATTGAGCCACGGCGCCGGCCTCGGGATAGGTATTATTATTATCTTTTCAATTTTATAGGTTGGAAAAGTGAGGCACAACAAAATTAACTACTTGCCCAAGGCCGTATGACAGTGGGAGCTATGGTAGAATTTGAACCCATTCATTCCGGACACAGAGTTCCTGATCCCCTGACCTCCACTGTACACACAGAACACTTAGCATGTGGTCAGTACAAAACCCATTACTATTATAAAATTTCTATAAATAGAAACTGGGGGAGAAGGGGAAAGATGGAGAATGAGAGAGGCTTCAGGAGTGCCATCTGGTGGAATGTTCTGGAGCTAACAGGCCAAAGTGGGGCCCTGCAGTTGCATGGGACTCTGGCACAGAAGGAAAGCCAGGTGTGTGTATTGGGGGGAGGGGGGTGGTTACGACGCTCCCTGACCCTTTCTGAGCCCACTCCTCAGGGAAGGGGGCATCAGAAGGACGTGACACTCTCAGGAAAGAGATCTGATGTTCTGGTCTCCTTGCTTTTCACGGTGGGGTGCAAGTGGGAAGGGAGGAGCGGGAGGCATTCTCTTTTCTGGAAACAGCCTTTGAGAACAGGCATACGATCTTGGCAGTGGGAGAGGCCTTTCCGGCCTAAACAGCGGGGCACTAAAAGGCATTCTGGTTGGCCTTTCTCCCCTCAGAGAACCTTGTGAGATGGCTGCCCCACACCTGCAGCAGGTGGACCAAGCCAGGGCAGGGACCATTTATTCCCTCTCGTGCAGGAACACCTGCTGTGCTTTGTCCAGCACAGCCCAGAAGGCCAGGCCCTGGGACACCTGGGTACAGTCTGCACCTGCCAGTGGTCACACATGCTCCCATGATGGAACCCAAATGCAAACAATCATTTTCATTAAACTCCCCATCAGCAGACACCTCCCTCACAGATCACTGCTTCTCCGCCCCCTGCTTTATCGCCCTCACTGCCTTCATCACCTCCTGTCCAGCATCACCAGCAGGCTCTGGCCTATTGTTGGCTGCTCTGGTCTAGCTTCCTTGTGGATTTCAGCCACACTTAAAGGATTCTGACTCCTTTCCTTCAATGGGACAGAGAAGCCATACACAAACCTAAGGCTAAAGCGACATCATGGTATAGCTTGCAATTTGCTTAACCTCTCTGAGCCTCCGTATTCTCATCTGGAATTTGGGGGTGACGTTACATATTCACAGGGGGCAGGGAGGCGGGCCTCAGCCCACTCATCACTCCCCACCCGAGAGAGACACTCACGGAAGAGCACCATGAGGAAGCGAGTCTGGTTCAACATCTGAGCCAAGCCTGCAGGCGTTAACACCATCAGGTTGCCTTCCTCTAGGATGTGCAAGGGCTTGGTTATGTTGATGCTGGAAAAATCGGACTCCTCCTCCAGTGAGCTGTGGACGGTAGAGACACAAGAGGCCACCAACAGAAGGGGCATCCAGAGTCGCTCCATGGCTGCCCTGCAGGGGCAGGAGAAGGAAGAGAGTCCTGGTCGGCACAGCTGGCAGGGGCCCCACGTTGTCCCTCCCACTGCCTCCCAGCAGTGCCCGCAGCTGGGCAGCAGTGCAGGAATAGACACGTGGCTTTGACTCGACCTCAGCCCCAGGCCTGACCATGTTGGGTGAGAGTTCAGAGCAGCAGGGCCCCCTTGGAGCCACAGGACGCAGAATCCCACAGGCCACATGGGCCCTTGGTTTCCCGGAGATGTTTGCAGAGAGGCATTCCCATCCCCGAGTCTTAAGGTGAGCCCTGAGTTTCAGAGATGACTGGTTACCTCCCCCATCACAGTCTCACAGGAGTCCCCCTGCCAACAGCGCCTCTGCACTGTGTTCCTCCAGCTCCTGCTAGAATGCCCCCTGGGACGGGAAGCTCACTACCTTGCTGTGTACCCCATTTGATTTTCGAACAGATTTTCTCAGGTGTAAATATTTGCTTTTTAAAATTCGTGACTGCAACACACACTTTAAAAAGTTCCAGACAACACAATAGAAACAGTAACAATTAGAAAATTAAAATCTCCCACATTAACCCACTGTGGCAGAACTGTTTGGAATGAAACTTGCACATTTTGAAAATGCCCGTGTGAACATACCTTCGAATGCATGTTTAAAGCATAAACGACATCACACCATGCATCTTGCTTGGTGCTTGATTTGTTCTTCTTAATCCTGGATACACATGAAAAACCCTTGGGGAGATTTTAGGAAAAGCGTTGCTGCTCTATCTCACCCATGACGAGTTAATTCAGAGGCACTCAGCGTGGTGTGGACACATCAGCATGTTTCAAATGTTCCTCTGCTGGTTTCTCGTTTGTTTAAACTTTTTATTTGGGAAATTTGAAACATACAAAAAAAGAGAATGATGCCATGGATGCCCAAGGTATCTATTCCTCAGCTTCAGTTACTGCCGAGACCAACCTTATCTCATCAAATGCCAGGGATTCCTGGTCCACTGGGCAGGCTGGATCAGGAGGCTAGAAGGATCGAGAATGGAGATGGGGCCCTAAGGGTTGGTGAGCAAAGCCTTGCCTGGTCAGCCTTCCCACTGGCCTCACAGAAGCAGCCACAGCTCCTGCCCACTCTCATCTGCCCATTCATTGCATGCTTTTGACATCTTGGCACATGGTAAGTACAGTTCTGGATGCTAGGGGTACAAAGGCACATCAAATGTGACAACCCCTGCCTTCCAGGAGTGGGAAATCCAGTCAATGACACAGGGCTCCCAGATGGAGATGAGTATTGAGGAGAGAATGTAGATAAAGCAAGGTTTGAAAGTGATATTGCGGCTGGTGCCATGGCTCACTAGGCTAATCCTCCGTCTTGCAGCGCCAGCGCACTGGGTTCTAGTCCCAGTCAGGGCGCCGGATTCTGTCCTGGTTGCCCCTCTTCCAGGCCAGCTCTCTGCTGTGGCCAGGGAAGGCAGTGGAGGATGGCCCAAGTCCTTGGGCCCTGCACCCCATGGGAGACCAGGATAAGTACCTGGCTCCTGCCATCGGATCAGCACGGTGCGCCAGCCGCAGCACGCTGGCCGTGGTGGCCATTGGAGGGTGAACCAACGGCAAAGGAGGACCTTTCTCTCTGTCTCTCACTGTCCACTCTGCCTGTCAAAAAAAAAAAAGTGCTATTGCAAGGGGGTAGTGTTACCATTTTACATTTTTATTTATTCATTTGAAAGCAGAGAAAGAGAGATGAAGAGAAAGATTTTTCCATCCCCTGGTTTACTCCCCAAATGGCCCCAAGAGCCAGGGCTGGGCCAGACCAAAGCCAAGAGCCCAAAACTCCCACGTAGGTGGCAAAGACCCAAGAGCTGGAGGCGCCACCCACTGCCTCCCAGGATGAGCACTAGCAGGAACCTGGATTGGAAGTGGAGTGGGGACCCACACTCAGGCACTCCCATAGGGAATGCGCGCATTCCAAGTGGCAATCTTAACCCCTGTACCCCAGTGCCCACCCGAGTGTTGGCATTATAAATAGGGTGGCCCTGGGGAGGTTCATCTCTAGGAGAGGAATGCATTTCTGGAGGCAGATGAGAAGTAAGCTCCCTAACCCCTGCACCTTGGCTCTTCCTCGTGAGACCCTCCCCCTGGCTCTGCATCCTCAGAGGGCTGCCCTCAAAACTGAATCCTTTTCTGGCTCAGTACTGGCATTGCACCCTCAGCCAGCCAGGCCCTCATCTGTCCCTTGTTCTCTGGGCTGCCTGCACCTGCTCCTCTGCTCTGTCATCCCGATGACCCCTCTGTGGCCCTCTGTGTACCCTCGTCTAGCCCTACAAACTCCACGTGCAGCTCTGATGATTCCCAGCTCAAATGAGAGTGTCTATGATGGGAAAGTTTTATGACCAGGAATAGTTAACACTGGGGGTGCGTACCAGCCTGCGTTCTGTCCACCTACACTCCCCCACCATTTGGGTCCCGGGAAGCAACATCTCTTGTCCAGATGGTACCATTACCTCCTTGCTCTTCCTTCTGCATCTGCTCTCTGCTTTCCCCCAACCCTTTCCCCACACAGCAATTAGAGGCTTGCTCTTTCAACACAAATGGGATCACACTGCTCCTCTTAAAGGCGCCAGCGGCTCTGCTGCCACACACAACGCAGAGCTTGCACTGGTTCAATCCAGCTTCCTGCACACCCTGGCAGGCAGCAGGTGATGCCTCAAGCACTTGGGTCCCTGCCACCCATGTGGGAGATCCAGATGGAGTTGTAGCTGACTTCATCCTGGCACGGTATTAGGAGAGTGAGCCAACCAGTGGATGGAAGATCGATCTCTCCTTCCTCCCTCCCTCTCTGCCTTTCAAACAAAAGCACAAGAAATAAACTTTTAACAAATTACAAAGAGCTTCTTTGGGAGGGTCTAAAAAAGACTGATGCTCAGGGCCAAAGCCAACAGGCTGCAGTTTCACCGGTCTGGGGTTGGGGTGAATCAGGGCACCATGTTTTAACCTCCCCCTCCAAGCTGATTTAACCATGTAGCCATTTTTATACCTGCAGGAAGCCGGCTCACTCCTAAGCCGGCTGGAGTTGGGTGGCACGTCAGGAGGACTGTGGTGGCCTGCAAAGTAGGCTCTTGGCTTCCCTTTGTGACCAGAGCAGGACTTGGTTTTCTAAAGAAACCCAGAGGTGCAAATCAAGTCCCTCCCTGGGCACTGGGCACAGGGCACCGTGAGGCTGGGGCAGCCTCAGCAGCAGTGTTCTGAATTCTGAGGTTCTGGAGGGATAGGGTGACCCTGGAGAAGAATGAGCATTGTTGAGTAAGAGGTGGCCCCGCCCATGGACCGCAGGGGCTAGAGACTGTGTGGAGGGCCAGGGGCAAAGTGGAAAGTGGGGTGCTGGCAGGGGGCTGGAAGGGCCCTGTGTTCCCTGCGAGTTATATGGCCTTGAGCGTGTCACTCCCTCTCTCTGAGATTCAGCGTCCCCTCCTGTAAAATGGCATACAGTTCACAGGGGTGTAGGGCATCAGACAAGGCGGTACACCCAACAGGAACCACCATGTTCCCCTGGAGGGCAGGAAGCCCCTCACCCATCACCACCCCAGCCTTGGCCCCCACTGCTCGTTCTCCACTCGTTCTGCTCCAGTCACACTGGTCCTCAAATACGACTGCTGCCTTGGGGTCTGCCTTCCTCTGGGGAAGGTCACCACCCAGGTTCACTGCCTGGGACCCAGGAGAGGACTGGGCCCTGTGGTCAGGCTTGATGGAGAGGGAGAGGGGCCACCCATCGAAATGGGCCACAATAGGGTGGGATTTTGCACAGCACCTAAGACACCACTTGGGACGTCTGCACCCCATATCTGAGTGCCTGGGTTCGAGTCCTGTCTCTGCTTCTGATCTAACTTCCTGGTAATGCACACTCTGTTAATACCACACTCAGCCGGTGGCAGCTCAAGAACTTGGGTCCCTGTCACTTACATGGGAGTCCTGGCTAGAGTTCCAGGTTCTTGCTGTCAGCCTTCAATATTATAGGCATTTGGGAGTAGACCAGTTAGAAGATTCCCCCCCCTTTCAAATAAATAATGAATTTTAAAAACTTTTTAAAAATAAAGCAATGAGCTACACAGGTCAGGAAATAAGACAGAACCACAGAGGGACAGCACACATTGAGGGGTAATGTCTTGGTCCTTTTTCTGAGGCTGGACAATTTCTAAAGAGCAGAAATTTTATCTGGCTCATGACTCTAGAAGCTGAGAAGCCCAGGCACCCAGTACCGGTACCTGCTCACCCTCTGGCGAGGGCCTACTTACAATGTCACGACACACACACGGCACCATATTGTGAGGCAGGGTAAGCGTGCTGGAGAAAGCTCACTTTCACAATGCAGCCACTCCTGGGATAACCCATCGGTACACTCACAGATCTATCCACTCCCCAATGGCCCTGTCTCTCAATGCTTCTGCAAAGGGGACCACGAGTCCAAGATGTGACACATGGGGGATATGTCCCAACCACTGGCAATAAACACCTGGTGTGTACTGAATTACTACAGAGAGGGCCAGCTGATGCTCAAGCACCCGGTCTGGAAGACACCCATGCGCCCTCCTCCATCAGGGGACTTCAGTCCCATTCTGGGGCTGACAAAGGTGCTTGGATGAGCATGTGAATTTAGGTAGGGTACACTTACTGGCATTATTTCTAGTGAATTTAGAGAGCTGTGCAGCCATGGCCATAGGAAGAGACCCATGCTCCTAGAAGTCACTTCCTGTCCCTGAGCCTGTCCCCAGGAAGCCACTCTTCACCTTCAGTCTGTTTACACAGGAGAGTACATATCATTCTCACAATCCTATCCTTTCTGTTAAAACAAAGTCCTGTGCTCTTTTCGGGTTAAATGGTGACCTGAGGTTCCACGGGACACTTCCACCCTGGGGACGTGACGGGAGGCAGCCACCAGGCACTAGAGCTGGGATTTCATCTTCCAGCCACTAGCCATTGTTGAGAAGAACTTGGCCATGGCTCCTTGCCATGGTTCAAAGTGTTCTGAAACCACAGGCAGCTGGCACAGGCTCTGGCTCCGCCCTCTGGCAGCGGCAGCGCCTTGGCCCAAAGTTCCCTGTGGGAGGCTGAGTCAGCTGCTCTTCCGCAGCTTCCTGAGGCCTTCCGGCCTGTCCCAGGGCTGTAGCACGCCACCGGTCCTTCCACCTCGTCCAGGACCCCAGTGAGGTAAGTTCAGCAGTGTCTGCTGCCCCTGAGGCAGGCTGATGAAGCCAAGGAGGAAATGGCCTGGGAAACTCGGGGAGGAGGCCTGAGGGCTCTGATTAGCCACTGCAGAGAAGCCAGAGGAACCCAGTGGCAGAAGGCGAAGAAAAGGGCAGGGACAGAGTTCAGGAGAGGCAGGAGGAGCGAGCTCCAGGACTGGTGGCCGAGGCAGCAGCTGAGGCCTAGGTTTTCTGAGAGGTGAAATCTGGGACTGCTTTTCCCCTCCAAGCCTCAGATTCTTTCTCTGTAAAAAATGGAGAAAATAACACGGGTGACATGGAGCTGGGTAAGGATTCAAGGAAATCAGGTGGCGAAAGCTGGGTCCCCAGCGGGCCTCCTGGACCCGGGAGCTGTGACTGGGCTCCTTGCTGCTGTGAGGCATCACAGCTGCGCATCAAGGCTCCCACCTTCTCTTGTTATCAGCACCAACAGGAAGGCGGCAGGAAGAACTGATGCTGGAGAGATCGACCTCAGCCCACTGAATCGCAAACGTTCATGCGCACAGGAAGCACCTGGGGGTGCTGCTAACAAGCAGACTCTAGTCCACAGGTGAGTGGGAGGGGGCTGAGATTTTGCAGTCATAACTAGCATCCAGGTATGGCTGCTGTTGCTTTTGCTGCTGGTCCCAAGACCACACTTGGAGCAACAAGACCCTGAAGCTGTACCACGCCATAGAGGACCATGGGATGCTGGGGCTGTGGGGCGCCTGAATTGCAGCTCAGAGGTACGCGCTCATGGGTATAAAATACACTTTGGATCTTGAGGACTTAGTAGAAAACAACCATGAAAAATATCCAGTAATTCCTTTCCATCTTGAGTCCATGTTGACATGATACTTTTCCTGTATCGTTAACTCAGGTTTATGACTGTAATTCATTTCACCTGTTGCTTTTTTGCTTTTCTTCATAAAAATGCTAGAAAATTACAAATTGTATGTGTGGCTCATATTCTCCAAGGGCACTTCTAAAAGTTCATGAAAAATGTATATTATGGGAAAAAAAGAGCATGATTTCAATTTTCTATTTGTACCAAAATAAGATTTTTACTATAACAATTGTTACTTCCTTCATGCTGCTGCTGGACAGGGCTGGGTCCCAGCTTTCTCTGGCTCTGTCTGGCCATGTCAGGATTGGCAAAGGTTGTAGGAGGGATCCCTGGGAAGGACTGAGCGGTGCAGAGTGGGCTCTGAGCTCCTGACTGCAGGCTGCTGGAGAGCCACAGGCAAGGAGAGGCAGAAATGGTGGATCTTGGATTCCAAGAACAATGACACAGCCAAGCTGAGACTGAAGTCCAAAGTGTGCCCTTCGCATCGGTTGTCGGCAACGATCCCCCCACCCCCGGGGACCGACCGCCAGCTCCTCCCACAGCCAGAACTCAGCACAATGCCCTCTCTTCTCTCTTAGGTGACAGACAGGACAAGACGACATGGGGCTGTGGCTAAGAGGCGTGGTCCTGCGGGCACTCAGGAGCTCCCGGGGATTCTGCGCGTCTCATGGGCGGCTGCCACCTCCACCTGTCCCTCAGAAGGTGGTGTCCACCTGGGAAGCCATTAACCAGGGGAGGCAGCCGGTGCCTGAGTACTTCAACTTTGCCCATGATGTGTTGGACACGTGGAGTCAGATAGAAAAGGTAAGGCCCGCCCTGTCCCGTGTCCATCTCGGATACCCCAGGCTGCCCTCAGCTTCCCCAGTGAGACTTACAGCTAGAAGATCTGTTGGTTTGGGAGTTTGCAAGACTTAAACTGTTATCTGTTAGCATTTAAGTCCTAGGGGGAAATTGTGACCAAGTGATGGGAGCCATACATGGCCTTGCCCATGCTGAGCTCAAGGTCACAGGAGGAACACAGGGTGGAACAGGCTGAATTCTCTGTATGTCTCAGCATAAGCTTTCTTTCTTATTTTCCCTTCTATATGTGTCTGTTGCATCTCTCTCTGTATTTTATAATTACATTTTATTTATGTCAATGATCCTAATTTTCTTTTGTAGTAGGGGAATACAAAATTTTCTTCCAAAGACATTTATGTATCTTAATTTTTAAAAATTCTAAATTTATTCATTTTTTCTTTTTTATTTGAAAGGCAGAGAAAGAGATTCTCCATCCGCTGGTTCCCTTTCCCAAATGCCTGCAATAGCCAAGGCTGGGCCAGGCTGAACCCCTGACCCTGGAACTCCATCTGGGTCTCCTACATGAGTAGCAGGGGCCCACCTGCTGCCTCCCAAGATGCACATTACAGGAAGTTGAACTGGAAGTAGAGGACCCACGACATGAACCAGACCCTCTCATAAGGGATGGGGCATCCCAAGGGCTGACATAACTGTTGAACTGTTGAAATGCCCAGCCACCCTGATTTTTAAGAACCTTGTTTAGGCCGGCGCCGCGGCTCACTAGGCTAATCCTCCACCTAGCGGCGCCGGCACACCGGGTTCTAGTCCCGGTCGGGGCGCCGGATTCTGTCCCGGTTGCCCCTCTTCCAGGCCAGCCCTCTGCTGTGGCCAGGGAGTGCAGTGGAGGATGGCCCAGGTGCTTGGGCCCTGCACCCCATGGGAGACCAGGAAAAGCACCTGGCTCCTGGCTCCTGCCATCGGATCAGCGCGGTGCGCCGGCCGCAGCGCGCCGGCCGCGGCGGCCATTGGAGGGTGAACCAACGGCAAAGGAAGACCTTTCTCTCTGTCTCTCTCTCTCACTGTCCACTCTGCCTGTCAAAAAAAAAATAAAAAAATAAAAAAAAAATAAAGAGAAAAAAAAAAGAACCTTGTTTAAAGAAAAAAATCAGGTAAATACAGGGCAAGTGTTCGGCCTAATGGTTGTTAAGATGCTCACATCCCATATCATAGTGCTAGCATTCAAGCTTCTGCTCCAGCTCCTGATTCCAGCTTCCGGCTGAACTGAACTCTGGGAAGCAGCAGGTGATGGCTCAAGTAAAGTGGGTCCCTGCCAGTTACATGAGAGACTGGGTCGAGTTCCCAGGCTTTGGCCTGGCCCAGCTGCTGCAGGCATTTCGGGGGTGAACCAGCAGATGGGAACCGGCTCTTGCTTGCTCTCTCTCTCTCAAACATTTTTTGAATGAAGTAAATAATACTGTTCTTAAAGATGGTCATATTATATTCCTGGCAGCTAGCAGATATGGCAAAACTTAGGAAAGTGCCCAAGATTTAAAAGCAGGCCTTACTGATAGATGCAGTTCACCCACGTACTTGAAGTGTGAAATCAGACAAGTGCCCTAAGCTTTCTGAATCTCAGTTTTCTCATCCACATAATGGGAGTCCTATCATATGTGCCTTGAAGTTGTAAGAATTCAATAAGAGGTGTATGTAAGAGATAGAGCCAGGATCTCTACAGCGACAATATACCCCAAACTGTCCTACCTATTCAATGCAATCTTTATGAAATCCCTAAGACTTCCTTATAGAAACTGACGATCTTATCCAAAAACTCCTCTGGAAATGCATAGGACCCAACAGTGCCCAAAATAATCTTGAAAAAGCAAAACAAAGTTGGAGGAGTCCCATTTCTCTATTTCAAAGCCCAGTACAAAGTCACAGTAATCAAGCCGGTGTGGCAGAGGTATGAAGACAGAAGAGGAGGAATGGGATGCAGCAAGTCTAGAAATAAATGCGTACATCTATGGTGAGTTAGTTTCCAACAAAGATGCCAAGACAATCTGATGGGGAGAGAATTGTCTTCCCAACTAATGGTGCTGGGATGAGTGGGTACTCACAGGCAAAAGAATGCATCCCCTAAGTCGCACTCCATATCAAAGTTAACCCTAAATGGGTCAAAGACATAAATGAAGGATCAGAAATTACATAATTTATAGAGGAAACGTAGGTAAACCTCTGGGACCTTGGATAAGGCAGTGGTTTCAAAAGCACAAGTATCAAAACAAAGAATTAGTTGCATTTCATGAAGATTTATGTTTGTATATCAAAGTAAGATAGCCTGCAGAAGGGGAGAAAACAAAAAAGATAAAATAACCACAGTGGATGAAGATGTAGAAGAATAGAACCCTCTGACTTCGAAGGTATGAATGTAAAATGGTGCAGCACTGTGGACTCCCCCAAAAAGGCAGAGATATAATATTACCCGGTAGTTTCACTCCTAGTTGCATGTACAAGAGGATAGAAAACATGTGCTTGCAAAATCTTGTACACAAATACCCATAGCAACCTCATTCACAATAACCAAACAATGGAGCCAGTCCTAATGTCCATCAGCTGATAAACAGAATGTTGGGGTGGGCACTGTGACACTACATGTACACATTCCCTGTTAAAGTGCCTAATGTTGCATCCTGCCTCTGCTTCTGACCCAGCTCCCAGCTAATGCACACCCGGGGAGGCAGCAGATGATGGATCAAGTAATTGGGTCCTTGCCACTCATGTGAGACCCAGATGGAGTTCCTAGCCCCTGGCTCCAGGCTGGCCCAGCCCTGGCCATTGCAGGCATTTGGGAAGGGAACCAGTAGAAGGAAGCTAGCTCACTCGCTCACTCTCCCCACCCTCCACACTGTCTGCCTTTCAAATAAAGGGTAATAAACGAATAAGTATTTTAATGTGGTCTATATAAAGAACAGAATATTATTCAGCCATTAAGAGGAATGTAGTATCAACACATGTCACAGCATAGATAAACCTTGGAAATATTATACTAGGTAAAAGAAATCAGACATAAAAGGTAACACATTATATGATTCCATTCCTACTAAATGTCTGGAATTAGCAAATCCATGGAGGCAGAAAGTTGATAAGGGGCTGTCAGGCAGAGGGATCAGGAAATTGACTGCTAATTTCTGAAGTATTTTTTTAGGATGACAAAAATATTCTTAAACTAGATAGCAGCGATAGTTCCAACTTATTGACTATAAGCTAAAACAGTGAACTGTGTACTTTAAAATGATGATTTTATAGTGTGCAAATACTATTTCAAAAAAAACGGAAGAATACAGAGGATAGTGTAAATTATATGCTATCTTTTGCATTTAATAGGTAGTATGGAGGGTGGACAATGGGCATAGCAGATAAGATGTCTCTTGGGATGGTAGTATTCCATACTAGAGTATCTGAGTTCAATTCCTGGCTCTGCTTTCAATTCTAGCTTCCTGCAATTGGGTACCCTAGGAGACAGTAGGCAAGGGCTCAAGTTGTTGGGTCCCTGCCACCCCCCTGGGAGATCTGAATTCAACTCCCAGCTCCTGGCTATGGCCTGGCCATGCCCCAGCTACTGTGGGTACTTGGGGGAATGAAATAGTGGATAGGAGATCTCTTTCTCTCTCAAATAAATAATAAAATGTTGAACAATAAAATTCTATTAGTTTTTAAAAGGTAGCATGAGAAAAAATATATTTACCTAAAGAAATACTGAAGGAATACTAAAGATACAATAAAATTGGTTGCTCATTGAGGCAGGTGAGGTGGGCATAGAGTAGATAGGCAGAAAGAATGAAGCAAGCCTTCTAAAGGATATCGCTCCACACTGTTGTGATTTTTGAACTCTGAATATGCTCAATGTATCAACTATTGTAAGAAATAGGATAAATATTTTTTAAATGCAAACAGAAGTCCTGGCTTCTACTTTCTTTTCTGCCTGCATCTCTGTCTAGGCTGGGCATCGACCCCCAAATCCTGCCTTCTGGTGGGTGGGTGCTACAGGAGCAGAAGTCAAGTGGAGCTTCGAGGAACTGGGCAAGCAGTCCAGGAAGGCAGCCAATGTTCTAGGTGACGCTTGTGGGCTGCAGCCTGGGGACAGGATGATGCTGGTGCTCCCACGACTCCCGGAGTGGTGGCTGATCAGTGTGGCTTCTATGCGGACAGGTCAGTAGCAGGGCTGGGGCTCCCAACTGGGGTGCACAACACACCAGAGCTTTGCAGCACCCACAGGTCTAGGAGATGGAGCAAAATGAACCATGTGTGGAGTTTTGTTTACTTCCTCTTCACCTAATGATTGCAAACTTGATTGTGCACAGGGACCAGACAGCAGTGCCATTGATCAAAGCAGGCCCACTTAATGAAGGTCAATGTGTAAGGAGCTCCTATACTTTTTTTGGAGCACCTGCTATGTGCTGGGTACTGTGTTAAGCAATTCACATGATCAAAACTTCTTTTGGCAATTGTTGCTGTGGATTTGTTCTGAGAGGAGGAGCATGGTGGGGGCAAGAGACGCAGAGTCACCACACAGACCCCAGGAGTTGGGTGAAAGTAGGCCAAAGGCGAGTAGCCTGCAGACTCATTTATTTCAGTTGGTACAGCAGCTTATATAGCTGAGGCAGCCAATCTGGTCAAGGGGTGCTTTATGCCCTAGCCAATCACAGCCTGTTACCAGGCAGGCTCCCTTGCCATGTGGTTTCCAAAGCCATCCAATCACAGCCTGTTGCCAGGCAGGCTCTGTTGCCAGCAGCCATCTTGGCATGGCCTTCTCATTCCACCACATTTCCCCCTTTTCATTTATTTTTGAGCAACGGGAGGCATGATTCTTGGCCATACCATTGTTGACCCCCTTTCCATGTGGTCTCCGTACGCAGCTGTGCCTGTCTTAGGTTATCTCCCAGGGGATCTTACCCGTCATTGACTAACCAGCGCTCAAAACGGGAGACCACAGGAGTGCTTGCTCAGACGAGGGTAGGAATGAGGAACAATGGTAATCAGGAATGGCGTGACTGCACACAGGCTGTGGACCATTTGAGTGGCTGACCAGAGCTAGTGGGGTCTAAAACAGTAGCAGATGTGGCTATGGGCAGTTCCTCAGGATAGGATGATAGGGCAGGTGCGTCTGAATACAATGCAGACTCTCAGTCTTGTTCAGCTGGTTCTGGTTGGCTGTCAGTTGCAGACTTGATGTTTCTGGCTGGTACCCAAATGGGCTGTCCTGCATCCTTTGGAAAGACACAAGCATATCCTCAGCCCTTGTTTAGCAGAAGCCTTTCTACAGGCATTGGAATCCAGGGCCTGAATTTTTCGTTCACACCTACATTAACGACAAATGTGTGGGTGGGATAGGGTCTAGTGGCTGCACTGAGAGTCTGGGGTGCCCGGGGACTGCCACAAATGTGGGGATCTTCACTGGCTATGGATGGGATTACCTTGCATGGGTTATTGCCTTGAGGTTGTCTAAGTTCATCCCACGGATATTTGAGGGGTAGCTGACTAGGCATTGCTGTGTTGTCTGCTGTCGTGTCATTTTCACTGTCGGAGCTCTCTCTAAGTCATCAACTGTTACTTGTGAGGCAGAGGCCTAGAGTGACAGGCTCTTATCACTCACAGATTCATTATGTTTAGTAATCTGTGTGGGCTTCTGAGAGGGGGGTATCTTTCCCATGTTGGAGCACTTAAGAGCAGCACCACCACACCAACTCTAGCCAAAGGAAAGACACGCACAGCACTGCTGCCATAACAAAACAAACTCCTTCTGGATTTCATTATCATCATCTTTCCAACCCTCTCCAGCTCTTCATGAACCCATCTCTGACTCTTACCCAGAGGTCCTTGCCCGCTATTGGGTCACCATGCGTTCTCTGTGTGATGTCAGGGGTCGTCGTGATTCCGGGTGTCTCTCAGCTGACGGAGAAGGACCTCAAGTACCGGCTGCAGGCGTCCAGGGCGAAGTGCATTATCACCGACGACTCTCTAGCTCCACGGGTGGAAGCCATCAGCACTGACTGCCCCTCCCTCCAGACCAAGCTGCTGGTGTCAGACAGTAGCCGGCCAGGCTGGATGAACTTTAGGGCACTCCTCCGGTGAGTTGGGGCTCTCCAGGAGGACATCACTAAATAGAGAAGTCAATGTGTTTCTGCTTTAAGCCACAAGAGATGAAATGCATTGCTGATTGCACATGAAGGGAGGGAATTGGAGAGGAATGCTCACTTTGGAAGCCAGACTGATCCCCTTAATATTCAAGGTCATGCACTCAATTAGTACTGGGTTTGTCACTAGCTTTTAATTTGCCTATATATTGATACAAGTAGTTTAAAGAGCTACTAGCCAGAAAATATGAAATGGCCTATAAAATACATTTGGTACGTAGTAGATAGTTGATTGATGATAAAGCAGCTGCCATGTATTGAGTGCTTCGTATATGCCTGACACTGCACTGGGTAACCATTTTATTCATGCAATGAATAATGAACACCTGTTTTGTGACACGCATCATGTTTGCTGTTCAGAACACTGTAGTGAATAAGACACCATCTCATTTATAAAGGACACCTTAACTCTATTTTCCTGGTATGGAAACCGAGGCTTGCTCAAGAAGCTAAAAAGGAGTCAAATAAGGGTCGGAGGGAGCCAAAGCCACATTTCCCTTGGAACAAGAAACTGCTGGAAGCCTATTTAGGAATTTGAGACATGTCCTGCTCTGAAGCCAGAAACTAGAAGGCGCTCCCCTTGGAGACCTTCCCAACCGAGTCAGAAGTGCCCATTCCACAGGGCAACTGCATCAGATTCACCTGGCTCCTGCTTCGAATTCAGGTCCCAAGACTCTACACCTGACCGACTTAACCAGCAGCTCTGAGTGAGCGCTCTGCGAATCTGTTTTTCACAAACTCAGCCCAGTGATTTTGATAAGCTGCAAGGTTGTCCTGGATCAGCAGTTTTCCATTTTTCGGCTGTCACTAGAATTACCCAAGCTCAAAATACTTAATTTTCTGATTTGATTTTGCCCAGGGTAGGGTCCAACGATATTTCTTTTAGAAACCTACCAGGGGATCCCAAGGTGCCAGTGAGTTCTCAGAACTCTGTTACCCAGATCATCTCAAAGCCCTGAATTGGGGAACCCTTTAGAAAACAGCTCTCCTTAGGAATTGTGTGTGTGTGTGTGTGTAGTTCTGAAAAGCACAGAAACATGGATGTGTGTGTGGTCACCAGAGTCATCATGTTCTGGTAGGAAAGCATGGGCTCCTTTGTCACTTAGCCATTTTAAGCCTTGGTTTCCTTGCTTCCCAAATAGTTATGACAGACCTCACCCTGTGAGGTAGCTGTAGGCAGTGCAAACCGAAGCTCTCAGCACAGCCTCTCATACGTGGCATTTATTGAAATGTTGGCTAGAGATATTGTTTGTACCATTATTCCTTCCTACTGCTCTGAGTACCACCTGGTGCCTTTACCTTATCCAGAGAGGCATCGGCAGAGCACTCCTGCCTGAGGACCCAGAGCCGAGACTCACTGGCCATCTACTTCACCAGTGGCACTACGGGAGCCCCCAAGATGGTCGAGCACTCTCAGTGCAGCTATGGACTGGGTTTTGTGACCTGTGGAAGGTACGGGGACAGCTTGTCTCGGAGGGTGAGTGGGCCGAGGTGAGTGCTGGGGGAGTGACAGAAGCAGAGGTCAGAGATCAACAAGAAGCAAATCAGGGCCGGCGCCGTGGCTCAATAGGCTAATCCTCCGCCTGCAGCACCGGCACACAGGATTCTAGTCCCGGTCGGGGCACTGGGTTCTAGTCCTGGTTGCCCCTCTTCCAGGCCAGCTCTCTTCTGTGGCCAGGGAAGGCAGTGGAGGATGGCCCAAGTGCTTGGGCCCTGCACCTGCATGGGAGACCAGGAGAAGCACCTGGCTCCTGGTTGTGTGTTAAATCATTGATCTGTTGATGGACATTTAGGCTGCTTCCACATTTTGGCTATGATCAATGAGGCTGCTATGAACACTAGTGCACAAATGGCCGTTCAAGTCCCTGCTTTTAATTCTTTGGGGATATACTCAGAAATGAAATTGCAGGATCCTTTGGTGATTCTATGCTTAATATTTTGAGAAACACTGGATAGCAGAGCACTTCAAAAAAAATCTGTGGAAAGACGGAGTTAAAAAATAAGTTGATTTTGTGCAAAATGCTTGAAATCCACGTACACGACTTGGCTTCAACAAGTTCATGGGAATGAGTGCTAAGGAAAGCGTAGGCACGGGAATTCTGAATGTATTTTGAACATAAACCTAGTAAGATTTTCTAAGTTTCAATGTGGAATGAGAGAGTGGACTCAATGGTAAGTCAAGGATGGCCAGAGAATTAAATGACAGGGGAAGACTGTGCAATAAGCTGTCTGTGGGTGGGGATATAAAGAGTTCATTCTGTGCACTGCAAATTCAAAAGGCTTATTAGACATCTCCACACCACCAGTTAGAAGTGTTGAGAAGCCACTTGGATATGTGTTGAGAGTTATGAGAAAGATGGCTTAATAAGAAGAGTAAGACAAAGACAAGAGAAGAGGTCTCAGGACAGAGTGCCTGAATCTTTTCTGCATGGAAGGGGAGGCCAGGAGGATTCAGCAGAGGTGAGAAAGGAGTAGCAACCAGTGGAGAGGAGGAGGAGAACCAGGAGTGCATGTGTCCTGGAGTCCTAGTGCAGAACACAACTGCTTTTCTCTCTTCCGTGTTTGCAAGCACTGCTTGCTCTTCCTAGCATGCACCTCCTTTTCTGCCTCATCTCTGCAACACCAACCCATCATTTCTGTCTAACTCAAGTGTCAACTCCTCTGCAGAAACATGCCCCAAACCCCGTCTCCACCCTTGCTCTAGACTCAGTCTCTATTCTCTGTCATTTCACAAGGTATTTTTTTTATTTGACAGGTAAAGTCACAGACAGTGAGAGAGACAGAGAGAAAGGTCTTCCTTCCATTGGTTCACCCCCTAAATGGCCGCTACAGCCGGAGCTACACCGATCTGAAGCCAGGAGCTTCCTCCTGGTCTCCCATGTAGGTACAGGTGCCTAAGCACTTGGGCCATCCTCCACTGCCTTCCTGGGCCACAGCAGAGAGCTGGACTGGAAGAGGAGCAGCCAGGACTAGAACCCGGCACCCACATGGGACACCAGCACTGCAGGTGGAGGATTAGCCAAGCGAGCCATGGCGCCGGCCCTCACAACAGTTTCTGTTTAACTCTATTCAAACGTTCTCTCCAGAGGCGTCCCAGATATTTATATTTACTAACCTATAAGCTCCTCCAAGCAAAAGTAATCATTCACTTCTGTTTTTCTAAGGCTAAATCCAGACTAAACACTGAATAAATTTGGCTGAATAAAGTGCCCTTATCAAACTTTATTGAGATTATTTACTCCTTATATATCATTTCTACTACACTGTTAACTCCTTGAAAATGTGAGGTCTTTTAAATTCTATACCCCTAGCTTAGGGCCTAGCTACACAGAAGATGCTCAGTAAGTACTTATTCAAATAGTGGTTGACTTGATTGCTCTTGAGTAGTTTAGACAAGTGCAACTGAGGATCCATTCTGGACAGGACTCCAAATAAGTTGATGTGCATTACGTAGTCCTTTTTAAAGGTAGAGGCATTATGGAAGATGCTGACTTTCTCTAAATTTTGGCAGGCAATGGGTGGCCTTGACTGAATCAGATATCTTCTGGAATACGACCGACACTGGATGGGTGAAAGCAGCCTGGACTCTTTTCTCTGCCTGGTCCAATGGAGCTTGCATTTTTGTGCATGAACTGCCTCGAGTTGATGCCAAAGTTATTTTGAATGTGAGAAACAAAAACACTTCTTATATGTTGAGAGTAAATGAAATGGGTGGGATATAGGTATGGAGGCTGTGGGAGAAAAGGCATGAACCAGTGACTACAAGGCTTCTTTGATGCTGATATTGACCAAAAACACTCCTGTGACCTTCTGCCATCTGGTTTCTCCCCACTTGGCCACCTTCCATCACTGCCTACATTCTAATAAGTGCCCTGGACATAAGACCCTGTCCTATCTCCACACCACTGCAAATCCTATTTCTTCTGTACTAGGTGCCTGTCTCTCTCAACCACCACAAATACATTTGTTTATTTGTCAAAATCTTGGATAAAATCTTCAACATCAAGTGTTACCATCTATGGTGCTTCACTTAAGTATTTTGCCCAACTACAGAATCCTACTGACTCCTCTAACTCTCTTGGAGGAGTTCATAGGAGAATATACGAGAACAGGCACTGCCAGTGAAGATATGAGCCACTTTTCCTATGCCCCCACATCCTGTCAGCTGCTCTTTTCTCTGGGGCAAGCTGTGTCCCATGTGGCTAATAGCAAGGCCATATCACCAGTTAGACCTGCCCTCTGCTCCTACATCTTCCTTGTGCAAGCAGTGTTGCTTTGAGAATGTCACTTAACCTCCCAGAGCCTGTTTCCTCATCTGTAACAAAGGGATAACATAGTTCCATGGAACAGATGTGAGAATGAATGGCACAAGGCATAGGGGCTGGCACATAGTAGGCTCTTAACACATACTGATCATTATGGTCAAACTCATTATCATTATTCATGTAGGGATTGACTGGCCCACACATGTGCCTTTCCCTCCACTGCTTCCAGCTCTGGCACACTGTTTTCATTATTTACTGCAGTGTGCTGAATAACCCCCAGAACTTAGCAGCTTTAAACTTAGTTATTATCTCATAGTTTTTTTTTTTTACTGTGAAGAATCTGGAATCAACTTAAATAGCACTGTCTCTCATGAGATCAAGGTCATGATGTCAGTTAGGTACACCCATGTTCCTAGTAGCATTATTCATAATAGCTGAAAGGTAGGAATAACACAAGTATTCATGAATGGATGAAAAAAAATGTGGAATATCCATGTAATAGAATATTATTCAGCCTATAAAAGCTGACATAGGCTTTAATATGGGTATACCTTGACGACATTATGCTAGGTGAAATAAGCCAGACACAAAAGGACAGATGTTGTTGATGCCACTTACATGAGATAGCTAGAATAGTCAAATCCATAGAGACAGGAAGTAGAATTGTGGTTACCAGGGTTAGAGACATGGTAATGACATGTTTGGGAGCTTGTAATGGGTGTTTCAGCTCAGAAAAATAAAAATAATTCTGGAGACTTGTGATTTCAGTGTGAACAGACTCAGTGACCCTACTCTGTGCATACTTTCAAATGGTCAAGGGGGTCAATTCTGTGTTGCATGCCTCCTGCCCCAGTAATCATAATAATAAATATCAGCTAGGACTGGAGGCACCTTTGGGGGTGTGAGGTTGGGGAGTCTGATGCAAGTCACTGGTGGCTTTCTGCAGACTCAGCTTCTCATAGGCTATTGGTCAGAAGCTCTGTCTCTCACTGTACACACTGAATGACTTGGGTGAGCTTACAACGTAGTGCCTCACCTCCAGCCCCATCCCCCCAGAATGAGCTAGCCAAGAGAGGGAGAGAGTGGGAAAGCATCCAAGACAGAAGCCATAGTCTTCTAATCCTAATCCCCAAAGTGGTATCTACTCCCTCATGGTGTGCTACTGACCATACAAACCAACCATGGTACAATGTGGGAGGGGATCCCCTGAGGACACAAACATGTTGTTACAGTCACTGGAACCATTCTGCAGGCTACATATCACACACGGCTTCCAACTTCTCTGTTTTGGTAACAAAAATAGAAAGACCCAGTTTGTCCATGCCACTTGCACAAAGTCCTGCCCTACAACTGAGAGCTTCTTCCACCTTCTGTTTTTGTCTAGACTCTCTCCACGTTCCCGATCACCAACCTCTGCTGTGTCGCAACCGTCTACCGGCTGCTTGTACAGGAGGATCTGACCAGGTACAGCCCACCCACTTTGTGCTTTGAGGGCCAAAATATGTGAATAGACAGCACAGGCACCCTCTCATTCCAACATTCTCCCTGTGGATAGCTCCCCTCCGGTGAATGCACAGCGACATCTGCTGGCAGGACAGGGCCAAGGGCTGAGCTGAGTGGAGATAGGAGCTCTTGCTTCTTTGACATCCTCTCCCAAGCCCTGAGATGTTGTCCTTGCATCTCTCCTTCGATTCTAATCACATATATCTGGCCATGAAGTGTCTGAAAGAGGGTGTCCTTCCTCACCTCTCAAGGTATCTTCCATAATGTCGGAATCTACTCCACTTAGGTTTTGGCTAAAGCACTCATCTATTCACGAAGTTTGGTTGAATAAAACGAATGAGACCCAAAGGAAACGTTGATTGGAAACATATTTGAAATCAGTTTTTTTTTAAATACTTTAAATAATTTGTTGAACTGAGAGGTAGTTTTACAACGCATTTAATGTCTTTGGGAATTTTTGGCCAATCAGTCAGAATGTTGTGGTTCTTAGAGGGTGACTTTATCTTCTCAATTTTTGATTGACTCATTGTTTTGAATCATATGGTTGTCACAATTTATTACATGAAACTTAGCAAGTTCTGCCAAGCCTGCTCTATGAGGTTCTGATTTTATCTCAAACTAGGATAGGATTGATGACTTATTATTTGAAAGTCAGGGCCGGTGCTGCGGCTCACTAGGCTAATCCTCCGCCCGCGGCGCCGGAACATCGGGTTCTAGTCCCGGCCAGGGCGCCGGATTCTGTCCCGGTTGCCCCTCTTCCAGGCCAGCTCTCTGCTGTGGCCTGGGAAGGCAGTGGAGGATGGCCCAAGTGCTTGGGCCCTGCACCTGCATGGGAGACCAGGAGAAGCACCTGGCTCCTGGTTTCGGATCAGCACGGTGCGCCGGCTGCAGCGCACCGGCCGCAGCAGCCATTGGAGGGTGAAGCAACGGCAAAAGGAAGACCTTTCTCTCTGTTTCTCTCTCACTGTCCACTCTGCCTGCCAAAAAAAAAAAAAAAAAAAAAAAAAAAAAGTCAGAGAGACAGACACAGGAGAGATATCTCCTATCCACTGGTTCACTGCCCAAATGCCTACAATAGCCAAGGGTGGGCCAAGCCAATTCAGGAGCCTAGAACTCAGGTTCTCCACACAGGTAGCAGAGACCCAAGTACTTGAGTCATCTCCTGCTGCCTCCCAGGGTACACATCAGTAGGAAGCTGGAGTAGACAACAGAACCAGGTTTCTGGACCCAGACACTCTGATATGGGATATATTAGATATGGGCGTACCAAGTGGCAGATTAATTGCTGCACCAAACACCTTTCCCTGGTGGATTTTTTTAAGTCACCTGTGCCTGCAAAGATGGGAGCACTTGGAACAGATCAGAAAATAGGGGAGTTCAGCCTCTAGTTCCTTTTGGGGTCTGGACAGTGTATGGGAATGACGTGCTGACACCTGTGGCCTTGTCTTCACCTGAGAAAGGTACAAGTTTCAGAGCCTGAGGCATTGCTCGTCCGGAGGCGAGGCCCTCAACCCTGATGTGAGGGAGAAGTGGAAGCTCCAGACTGGCCTGGAACTGCTGGAAGGCTATGGACAGTCAGAAACGGTGAGTGCTGTGGGGCCAGCTCCCTGCCCTGGGCCACCTCCACCTGAGCTCTCAGCCCGGCAGTCTTCTGCCCTTCCAGCTGTTCTCTCCCTGTCAGGGACTGCCTGGTCTCCCGCGGGAGAAGCTGGTGTCATAACTCCTATCAGAGTTTTCCTTCCCTTTGGGGTTAAAGATAATTTAAAGTGAACTTTACAATTATACCATGACCAGCAAAGCAACTCTCATGGTCAAGGGTGGTGTGAGTCTCCACCAGGACAGCCGACATCTGCCTGTTCAGAGCCCAGGGTCTTAAGCAGTGTCCCTACAGCCAACAGGGTAAAGATTTGCCCATCAACTCTGTTTTGGTTTAGTGACTTGTTAAGGTCTTTATGTGTGAGTGCCCATTGGAGGGCTCCAGGAACATCTGTTGACTACAAAAAGCAGAGGAGAGAGAAGAAAGGTGATGAGGAGAAGAAGAGAGGAAGGAAAGAAAGAGGCAAGGGAGGGAAGAGAAAGAAGGGGTAAGAAAGGAGGCAAAAAAGAGAGAAGGGAAGAGAGGAAAGAGAAGAAAGTGAAGGAGAAGGAGGAGGGAGGGAGAAAGAGTTAGAAGGCAGAGTGAGAGAAAGGTGTGGACCAGAAGAGAAGCTAAAACACTAAAGCTAAGGCGTTAGGGCTTCTCATTGGTACCGTCTTCTCTGCAGGTGTTAATCTGTGCCAATCTAAAAGGCACACCCATCAAGTCTGGATCCATGGGGAAAGCGGTCCCACCTTACGATGTGCAGGTAGGACGCTCTCCCAACCCACCCTAGTACCTGGAAGATGAGTAAGATGCATGTGCTGGGTTAGCCCAGGCTTGTTCAGGTGCTCAGACCCCCTCCTGTGATCTCTCTGCCAGATTGTGGATGACGAGGGCAACATCCTGCCTCGAGGAGAGGAGGGGAACATTGGCGTCCGCGTCAGACCCATAAGACCCTTCTGCTTCTTCAATCACTATCTGGTAAGAGGCAAGGAATGACCATTCTCCTAGCAACTGCTGCATACCAAGCACGAGGCACTGCTCTTTAGACACAGCTATTTGCTTCACCCTTGAAACGAGTACTGTAATTAATGAGGTACTATAAATGATAAGCTCACCTGTCATTGATAAGAAAGCTAAGAGGGTGGAGCAACTCACCCAATGGGCTTGCAGATGGTGGGATTGAAATGAGGTGTGTCTGAGAGTGCAAACATGTGACAAGGCCACACCCCTCCATTATAATAATGAGAAAATGGAGGTTCAGGGAAGGGAAGGGATTTAGCAAAGGCCACACTTCAATCTCGTGTCTGAGCAAGTTTTCAGGATTCTTTCCTGTGGTTTCCTGGCAGGGCCTGTGCCCTAGGATTTCAGTCCAAGTTTCTGAGATGATCAGTATGGTCATGTGTTGCCAACACTTCAGTCAAGGACCACCTGTATGACAATGCACACCCCCCCCCCCCCCGCAAATTCCCATGGCTCAGTGACATCATAATGCAACGTGTTATCTGTGTTTACTGGGTCTCTTGGCTGGGGGAGGCCACGCTAGGTGATTGGCCCGTTCTGTCGAGGTTTGTTTAAGTTCAGCCTCCGATGTCTGTATGATGAAGTTGCTCCACAGCACACCTGCCCAGAGCGGAGTGGATGCCTGTTGTCAATGGCTGTAATCACTTCTCCTCTGTATGCACCTCAGACAACATTCACCATGGGCTTTCCTCCTCCCAACTCTCCTCTATAAACTCTGAAACCAGGCTGTGCATAAGCAGCACCTGGAGAGCCCCACCTTGGCCAGTGGTGGGGATCGGCTCCCAGGTGACTCACACGTGCAGCCAAGACTGAGCCGCTCGCTACAGACATTCCAGACACTAGGCTCTCGGTCAAGCACAGGACTGGAAGAAGCAGATAGAAAACCATTTGTTTTGGGATGTTGTGGTTTAGTGGTTTTTCTGTGACTACAAGAGAAATCATCTTTACCTGTGTTTCACTGAAAAATCATAGAAACTTATCTCCAAGATACCCCAACAGCTTTGTAATCATGCCAAGCAGAGATCATGTTAAAATTCCTATGTGTTTCCTTCAAATCATTTTTGTATACAATAGCAACTCCTTGACCTTCCTAGGAAGCTGATGCAATCATGGTTTCTTGACTGCCTGCTCCGTGCCTCCGGGTTGGCAGCGCCACTCGTGGGGCTCACATACACAGCCTCCCTGTGCCACGTCACTTCACAGAGTACCAGCGTAAACTATAAGGCTGTCTACTGGAAAAGAAGCTTTCCTTTCTTCAATTTTTTCTTTCCACTGCCAGAACCAGCAAATAGTTTTCTTTCCAGCTCACTTTTGACTAAGAGAAAGAGGGGGTTGTGGGCAGAGTTTTTAAGACCCTGTTTCGGATGCCCACATCCTTTATCAATGTGCCCAGTTCAAGGCCCGGCTCTGCTTCCTGAAGGGTAGCAGGTGATGGCCCAAGTGCTTTGTTCCTTGCCACCTACGTAGGAGACCCAGATTGAGTTCCAGGCTCCTGGATTCAGCCTGGCCTAGAACAAGCTGTTGCAGGCATCTGGGGGAGTGAACTAGTGGATGGAAAAGCTCTCTCTCGCTCTCTCTCTCTCTCTCTGCCTTTCAAATAAATAAAAAGAACTCATAAAAAAATATTAAATCTCTTTAAGAAAATCGTGACACCTAAGAAAAGGAACAGAGATGCCAGACTAGAGTTGCCTTGTGAGTTATGGGTGGTCAGCTGGGCTGACAGGTTAGACCCACCCTCCCCAACAAAAGCATGCACAGTTCGAATTCTTGGCCATTCCCCAACAGTGGCTGTATCGATTCATACTCGCACAAGAATCCTGAAGGTAAAACACCGTGTTTCCAGACACTTGTGGTCCCACTCATTGCCAGTCTGAGTATAATGGCTTGGACCTCCTGAGAAATTAGTTTGAGAATAGGTAGCCAGGACTATGATAATAGTCATACCATTTGGCTCAGGGATTCCAGATTTGGAAATCACTACACAGAAAAGAACTCAACATGCAATCACTCAATAAGTAAAACACTTGACACTCAAAGATGTTCACTGCAAGCACTGTTTATAACTAACAAAGCAGGAAGGATTCGGGATTTGAAACTCGAGAAGTGGTTCAGTGAATTGTAGTAGATCAACAGTCTGGTGGGTGTACAGTGGTATGTGCCAGTATTCTTGGTTTGTGTTTCCTGAATTACTAGTGAAGTTGAATTTTGGAAATGCTTGTTCTTGCTTGCTGCCAATGGATACTGAGCTGTCTTTTCTAAGTGATTATTTTACCTATTCTTGATCCTTTGTTGTACGAGTAGCAAGCATCATTTCTTAGACTGTAGCCTATATTTTCACTTTCTTTCAGGTCTTTTTATCGAGCAGAAGTTGTCGTTTCATTTAGTCAACTCAGTATGTTTTCCTTCTATGATGGACTCTGTTTGTCTTTTAGGACAATCCTGAGAAGACAGCGGCAACAGAGAAAGGGGACTTTTACATCACAGGGGACCGAGCCTACATGGACGAGGATGGCTACTTCTGGTTCATGGGGAGGAATGACGACGTGATCAACTCCTCAAGGTTCCGCTGTCTGCTCTCTGCAATCTCTAGGACGTACCACAGAGGGGAGGAGCCCACTGCTCAGCGTCTGTCTTTCTCTTCCAGCTACCGGATCGGGCCTGTGGAAGTGGAGAGTGCCCTGGCTGAGCATCCAGCTGTCCTTGAGTCTGCTGTGGTCAGCAGCCCAGACCCCATCAGGGGCGAGGTAAGTGTCCAGCCACAAAATGGCCTCCTGTTTCTGTACCCATAGCACCCAACAGAACTAGAAGGAGGGCCCAGATTTCCCCACACAGCTTGCCGCCATCCAGGTACCACAAAGCTGAGATGGCAGCATCAGGCACACATTCTCTCTGGTCCAGCAGTGCCCTTGCCTTTGCCTCTGGAAGGGATTGGGGGGAGCCTGACCTGTGAGCCACATAAAGCCTGTGAAATCACCTGGGTGGGGCCCTGCCAAGGCAACTGCAGGTGAGACCCAAAGTTCAATACATCCATAGCAGGCTGGTTTTCTTTTTTATTTTTTATTTTGACAGGCAGAGTGGACAGTGAGAGAGAGAGAGACAGAAAGGTCTTCATTTATCATTGGTTCACCCTCCAATGGCCACTGCAGCCGGCATGCTGTGGCCGGCACACCGCGCTGATCCAAAGCAGGAGCCAGATGCTTCTCCTGGTCTCCCATGCAGGTGCAGGGTCCAAGGACCTGGGCCATCCTCCACTGTACTCCTGGGCCACATCAGAGAGCTGGCCTGGAAGAGGGGCAACTGGGACAGAATCCAGCGCCCAGACTGGGACTAGAACCCGGTGTGCCGGCGCCACAGGCGGAGGATTAGCCTATTGAGCTGTGGCGCCGGCCAACAGGCTGGTTTTCAAGCTGATAGCTTCGTAATGCCTGTGAATAATGTTATAAATATCCAATGGCCTTTGGCAGAAAAGAAGGTTCCCCACCCCTGCTAGAGGGACACAATGGGCAAATATTAGACTGGTTTTAACGGGACAGAGAACTAGATCCCAAGGAGGCTGACTAGGGGACAGATCTTGGTGGCAGGTGCAGGATAGCCATCCTACCCGACAAAAAGCCCTTTTCTGTTTGCAGATGAGGCCATCACAAGCACACCAGACCTGCCTGCTGGTGGCTCTAGCCTGGGAGGGAGCACCAACGTGAAGAACAACAGAATATATGTCCAAAATGACCTTGATACACCAGAAAAGTGGGCCCGATTTAATAACCTGGGCTTTTGCAGGAGAAATGCAAACTCCTTCCTATGAACCCTAAAGAGATAGATGAATGGGAATGATCCGCTTGCAGGGCTGTAAATCCCACCAAATCCTCCAGTGCTATGTCTTAGGGAAGTCAGCGCAACCTCAGCCTGCGTCCTCAGAAACACCAGTGCTACAGGAATGCCTCTCAGAGTCTGGTCCCTGGACTGTCGGCAGCTGTATCATCTGGGGCTCTTGTTTAAAAACAGATGTGCAGACCTCAGGTCAAACTTGCTGAACCAGAGTGACTAGAGATGCAGCCCAGGGGATCTGCACTTTGGCCCCTTGCCAAGTGACTCCCCACTAAAGTGTGTGGCCACCAATACAGAATGAGGCAGGTGAGAGTCTCATGCATGTGCTGGAGAAAGCACACCTGGAAAAGTGTGTCTCGTCCCACATGTTGTGAATCACTGGGGCTGGGTGCTCAGAGTTAGTGCAGGCCTGGCACACAGAAAGTGATCAATAACAGTTTCATAGCTCTCAAAGGGAGAGAAAGCTCTTCTGAAAAGCCAGATCTACCTGAATGAGTGAATGGGATGAAGGTATTCAAGGACAATGAATTCCCTTTAGCAGGATTTGGTTATTCTGGTTTCGATAAGCAACTAAGTGGCCTTGTAAGCCCTTCCATTCCTGTTCCGTTCTGCCTGAGCTTGGGGACCCCCATCCTCCTTGGCAAGAGCAGCCTGCGGGAAAGATCTGGGCAAGAGAGCCAAGGTGCAGAATGTCCCACCAGGATGCCTAGAACGGAAGTGCTGCCACTCAGTGTGTGCTGGCTGCAAACGCTCATCCACTCGTCTCCAGAAGACCCAACGGCCCGTGGAAATGGCTGTGTGTTCCTCAGCCCTGGCCAGGAACTCCTGCCTAGTTAGGGAAACCTGGAAGCAAAGGGCCACAGGGACTCGAAACTCCTTTCTGCAAAGTATTTGCCTCTTAAGAGAAGCCATGTTGGTTCATGTTGTATGGGGAGTGGTCTGAGAAGTAGATAGGGGTCCCCTAGTAGTTGGCTTGAAAAGGTGAGCAACAGGAAAGATGCTGGCTGCAGCCAGTGACTGGTAGAACTGAGCGTGATCTCCAAGGCTAGCTGAAAGGGGCAGGAGCTGTTGTGCAAGGCTTGATGGCTGGCGTTTGCTTCTCCCCTCCAGGTGGTGAAGGCATTCATAGTCCTTTCCCCAGAGTACTCCTCTCACGACCCAGAGGCCCTGACCCGGGAGCTCCAGGACCACGTGAAAAGGGTGACTGCTCCGTACAAATACCCCAGGAAGGTAAACACTGGGAGTTCTAAAACGTGACAGTTGGGAAATCAGATGGGCACATGCTCCCTGGGCTCCCACGTTTAGGGCCGGGCACAGCGGCAGAGAGGACTCGTTAAACTCCAGGTGCTGCTTCAGTGCTGGGTTTCTTCCCTGAGGCCTTCCCAAAGCTCACTGTGTTACTCTAAGCAATGAGCTGGACGAGGGAGGCATTTGGCCCAGCAGTTCAGGGCCACGTTAGAGTACCTGCGTGTGATACCCAGCTCTGGCGGCAGAATCCAGCTTGCTGCTAATACCACCCATGTGGGAGACCTAGGCAGACCCAGCCCCAGCAGTTGTGGGGACTGCGGGAGTGAATGAGCAGACAGGAGTCTCCTCTTCTCTCCTCCCTCCCTTCCAATTAACTATAAAAGAAGTGACCTGTGAAACAGAGGCAGGACCTGGCACTAAAATGCTGAAAGATCTGCTGCTCTAGTCTTTCATGCTCTGGATTGTTGCCCCCTGCAGAAAATCCTGACCCATGGAAACTTTGCAACTCAGTGGGAGAAGGGAAAAGACTTTTACCCTTTAATGGGCAATGATTTCTAAGTGATTTTTGTTGTTTTGGTCACTAGGTGGCCTTTGTTTCAGAACTGCCGAAGACAGTTTCTGGAAAGATCCAAAGGAGTAAATTGAGAAACCAAGAGTGGGGGAGATGAGGAGCAACCCCAGAGAGGCCCTTCTCGGACGTTCTCACAAGAAGCTGGTGAGGTCACTGGTCAGCCCTGGTGTGCAGTGTCAACCCCTCAGTTCCACAGACATCAGGGCTGCCCAGCTTCCAGATGGCCATCTGCAGGGTCACCCAGGACCCTGGAAGGTGAAGAACAATGCTGACCCAGCGTTCACGGCCACTGCCCAGTCTAGCAAGTGCTCAGGAGCTCCACGTCCTCTGCTATGGGGCATCTTAGCACCCTGCCTGCTGGTCTCAGAGCCACCCCTGGAAGGGACAGGTCACTGCAGCCATAAACACCTCCAGCCTCCCTCTCTGCCAGTGGGAGCGTGAGGGCTTAGCTTTAACCCTCTGAATGACAGCATTTGATAACAGCACTCAGGGCAATAAAAAATGGCCATGTCCCTTAACCCAGATTCCATCATTGGGAATCACTTAAAAGAAAGCACTCAACATGCAGAAAACATTTGTTGTATAAATGAAAACTAAAAACATTAATGTCCAAATAACAGGGACATGATGAACTAAATTGTTGTAGATTAACCTGTTAAAATAATGGCCTGGCCAGTAAAAATACTTAAGGGGACCGTCTATCATGTCTTAGGGGAAAATGTAAGCTGTTTTAATTTTACAAAGCAGAATAAAAATAATAAATGCATCCTGGAGAATCACAACTCAGAAAAACAAAGGGAAAATTATAGTTGGAAAGATTAGGAGGGGATACGCTAAAATGTGAAGAGTATTTTCCTGGGGACTGAGGAGGGAGGGAAGGTGATGGGTGGTCACTTGTTTCCTTTGCTTTCTGTATCTCTGCATTTTCCAAGTGTTCTTACTAGGTAGATAACAACGATTTTAATAAAACATCATTCTAGAGAGATGATCTCGAAAAACCATACTCTGCTTCTTGTCTGGGTCTCCGTCCACATTCACCACACCTCCCTGCAATGCTAGTATGTTAGGTTCCATCCAGGAAGGAAGCAAGAACCTGAACAAAGCCATGTCCCAGGCCCTGGTGCTGGCAGTTGTGGCTCTGGATGGGGGGACACAGGCTTGTGGACAGGAAGCTGATGGACACGTGACACAATCCTCATGCTCCACCCTCAACACCCTGGGCCTCCATTCACACAGGAGCAAGTGTAGGTTGAAGACCTACTCAGTGCTGGCAGCTGGGAACAGTAGGATAAGCAAGGCCAACCCAGTCCACTCGAGTTTGCTGGGGCTGTGCAACAAAGCACCACAGCCTGGGGGCTTACACAACAAAGATGCATTTATTCCCCCATGGTTCTGGAGCTGAGGGTCCCAGATCCAGGGACCAGCAGGTTAGGTCTAATCTGAGGCCTCCTCCTCGGTATGTGGGTGCCATCTCCTCCCCGGGTCTCCACGTGCTCTCTGCACCTGTGCCCATGTCCTTTTCTTAGAGAGACACTGGTTATGTGCTAGTGAACGGGGGCCCACCCTTGTGAGACCTCACCTTAACTCTGCCAACTCTTTAAAGACCCTGTTTCCACTCCTGAAGTGAAATGGACACTATGAGAAATGGTGACTTGATCAGCATAGCTCTGACTGTTAATGAACAACTTAATACATTATCCCTCATAGTATTTTTTTTTGTCTGTTCTACTTAATATGACTGGTTTAATTCTGTAATTATCACACAGTTATTCTTAAGTGTTGAAAATTAACTGAAATGTGATCCCTGTTAAACATAAAAGTGGGAATAAGAGAGGGAAGAGATGTATAATTTGGGACATGCTCGGGCTGACTTGCCCCAATTGGTAGAGTTGGAAACATACCAGGGGATTCCAATTCAATCCCATCAAGGTGGCATGTGCCAATGCCATCTCACTACTCCAAGTGATCAATTTCAGTTCACAATTGATCATAATGAAAGGACTAAGAGTCAAAGGGAGCACATAAACAAGTCTAGTATCTGCTAACACCAACCGATAGAATAAATAAAGGGGAGAGTGATCCAACATGGGAAGTGAGATACTCAGCAGACTCATAGAATGGCGGATGTCCTAAATAGCACTCTGGCCTCAGAATCAGCCCTAAAGGCACTCGGATCTGGCTGAAAAGCCCATGAGAGTATTTCAGGCATGGAAAGCCAAGACACTCTGGCAAAAAGATCTCTGTGAGTGAGATCCCAGTGGAAAGAACAGGTCTTCAAAGAGGGAGGTGCCTTTCTCTGAAGGGAGGAGAGAACCTCCACTTTGACTATGACCGTGTCTAAATAAGATAAGAGTCGGAGAACTCAAGGGGCTTCCATAGCCTTGGAAACTCATAACTGGTGCATAGGGAGATTACTGATGCCATAAACAGGAGTGTCAATTGGTAAAGTCAACAACAGGAGTCACTGTGCACTTACTCCTCATGTAGGATCTCGGTCCTTAACGTGCTGTACACTGAGGCTTACTGCTATAACGAGTACTCAAACAGTATATTTCACTTTGTGTTTCTATGGGGGTGCAAACGACTGAAATCTTTACTTAATGTACACTAAACTGATCTTCTGTAAAAAAAAAAAAAAAAAAAAAAAGAAAGAAATTTTCAATTCCCAACTTGACTCTCACTGGGATTAAACATGACAATAGGTCTGATCTGATTTCATCATCATTTTAAAAAAATCATCTATTATTTTTCACTTTATGTTTCTGTGTGGGAGCAAACTGTTGAAATACTTACTTAAGGTATACTAAGCTGATCTTCTGTATATTAAGATAATCGAAAATGAATCTTGATGTGAATGGAAGGGGAGAGGGAGTGGGAAAGGGGAGGGTTGTTGGTGGGAGGGACGGTATGGGGGGGGAAGCCATTGTAACCCATGAGTCGTACTTTGGAAATTTATATTCATTAAATAAAAGATAAAAAAAAAAAAAAAAAAAAAAAAAAAAACCCTGTTTCCAAACACCATCACGTTGTGCTGGCCTCAGGGTTGACCTATGGATTTGGGAAGCACAGGTGAGCCCAAAACCATACCCTTGTGGACTTTAGTCTCATGGGATAGATGTTATTTACCCCAGAATAATGGAAATACATGCACACCTCTGATAAAGGCCATGAAGGAAACAAAGGAGGGGGGTGCGGGGGGAACAGGCAGTGGAGAAGAGGCTGTGTGATAAGTCCCTGTGAGCCGAGATCAAAGGAAGAGCAGAAACATATGGAGGACAGAGCCGGGGGCTGAGCTACCCGGGCAAAGCACGCGTTGTGTGGCGAGGTTGTGAACTGACAACACCGGGTGTGCGCTTCTCAGAGCAGCATACGCTGGGAGCACCAGCCGCAGGAAGGCAGGGATCCCAGTGCTTCAACTCCCCCCACCCCATTCCGCAGAGCTGGCAGCGAGGTTCAGCAAGTTGCCCAAGTCCACGCCGCTGGTACTCATATCTCACCGAGCTGGAACTCAGAGCCGGGGGGGGGGGGGGGGGGCGCTGTCCAGCTCTGGCACACACATGCTTCTCCCTCAGGACTGATGCGAGACAGCTCAGGAATTCTGTCTTTCCGTAAACTGCCAGAATAAATGGCCCTTTAAAAATTCCAAGCTTGTTAAAGTGATTTCCTCTGTGTTGTGTGTCTTCGTGGCACACAAGAATTCGGTGAGTTGAGGATGGCTCGGAAGCCAGAACACACAGGTCCCTCCCCGCCCTCTTGGCCTAAGGGGTGCAGTTAAGCATGGGACACACCTGGGACTCCCAGTGAGCCCCAAGGTGTCAGGGAGCCGGAGCTTTCTCCCTTCTTCTTTTTGTTCCCTGGAAGTTGGGGATTTGGATGGGAAAGATGCCTGCAGGAAGCAGCACCCGGCCACCCCCGGTCGTCTCGGGGCCACGGCCTCTGGTCTGCTCAGAGCTCTGCAGCCAGGGCCCTTGCTCACCCTTAGGACAAGCCAGGGATGCCGAGGCCTGGCTCCATTCCCCGCAAGCCCCACGCATGCGCCTGCCTCCCCAGGCAACCTTCCCACACAGTGACCTCGGCCCAAACTCCTAGCTCACTCCCCCAGCAGCAGTAACCGCTACCCCTCCGCCCAGCACTGCGCTCCATGCTTTGTGCAAGTCTTCCACCTCCGTCCCTCCCAGCCTCCGCCGATCCCCACCGCACCTTCGTGACTGTCACTCTCCCCCCAACACGGGCTCACTATGAACAAAGAAACCTCTATCCTAAACACCACGAAACAACACGCGTGGAACACCATCAATTCTTTCCTGACGCACATCACAATAACCATGAACGCCAAAAAACGCCCATCTAAAATCACCTCGCAAAACCCACTCTGGGGGAGGCCGAGCAAACCCAATTCTCACCGTACAAACGGGCTCTCAACCCTTAAAGAGTTCTAATTCCTGACTGAAATCCCCGCTGCCCCAGGGACCTGAGCCCCGCCCTGGGAATCGGATCCCGAGTTTCCCACGGGATTCTGCAAGCTCTCGGCACGTGCCCTCTGTGCCGTCTCCACAGCCTCGGTTGCCGCCGGAAGGATCCGAGAGCAGCGCCCAGTAAAACCCGCGGTCTCCGACAGGGAGGACAGCGCGGCCTCACTTACCCTCCGTTTGTAGGAAGACAGGACTCCTTGAGCTTCCTTCCATTGGTGGGACCTTGGCCCTTCACCCCCAGGTCGGCTGTACCCACGACCCTGGTGTGAGAAAGCGCAGATAGAGCATCTTCACTTCACAAGCGGGAAGCCGTAGGTACCACCTTCACTCTGGTGGGCATGTTCACCTAACTGTCAATCAGGGGAAGCCCACCCCCGGAAGTACCGCCTCTTACGCGGGACGTGGGGGCGGTGCCACGTAAACACATCCGGTTTTCCAAGAATATATAAAGCTAGGAAGGCCAGCGCTCTTTTCACGTGGACGGCGGCCGGGCCGAGGAGCTGTGTGTGGTAATTCCTTTTTTGCCATCTCGGCCTTAATAGAGCCCTAGTGGGCCTGTGTATGTACCTCACTGTGTAAGTAAAGTTGACGACACTGCGCGCCATGTTTGTTCCTGTGTGTAGAATTCTCTAACTAAAGGCAAGAACCTGGAAAAATAATTTAGGGCCCCTGTCCAGCCCATAATATTTGACGCAGCCAGCCAGGGGACAAGTTCGATGTCAAACATGGCAGTGTGACTTGCTGAGCAAACTCGCGGGATTTTTACCTCAGCAAACGCGCGGTTTTCATTTTTCAGCAGGGACGGAGCGGAAGCCGTCACGGTTTCGATTTTGGTTGGGGTTTCAGAAGCGGCGGAGCCCTGGAGGCGCCTGCCTTGCAGACGATTCTTTCTGAAGCTAAGGCGCAAGTGTTACTTTTTGTTCCTAATCTTGGTGAACAACAGCCAATGCAAAAATGCTCAGGTTAATGGCGTCAGGGAGCAGAGGGGCCAGTTAACCAAGTGTTTGCTGATACTTAAGTTATTTCAAGTTGTTTGTGAAGTATTTTTAAGAGCCGGCGCCGCGGCTCACTAGGCTAATCCTCCGCCTTGCGGCGCCGGCACACCAGGTTCTAGTCCCGGTCGGGGCGCCGGATTCTGTCCCGGTTGCCCCTCTTCCAGGCCAGCTCTCTGCTATGGCCAGGGAGTGCAGTGGAGGATGGCCCAGGTGCTTGGGCCCTGCACCCCATGGGAGACCAGGAGAAGCACCTGGCTCCTGGCTTCGGATTGGCGCAGCGCGCAGGCCATAACGCGCCGGCCATGGTGGCCACAGGAGGGTGAACCAACAGGCAAAGGAAGACCTTTCTCTGTCTCTCTCTCACTAACTGCCTGTCAAAAAAAAGAAGAATATGTATTTGAAAAGCTAAAACTTAAGCCTTTACGTCATACGGAAAGATTTCACGGTTATCTCCAGTTGGTTTGCCTCAGGTTTTGTTTTTCAATCAAATTCTAGAGCAACTTTTCATTTGCTGGTTTTGGGTGGTGCAAGCTGGAAGAAACCAGTTTTTGTTGCTTGATGGCCACATGGTTTCAGGAATACAGTCCAAACGTGGCAGAGGGCCCACTTCCTGTGAGGACGTTGAGACTTACCCCACCACCCCGTGGTGGTTTCTGGGCCAAACACCCGGTGCCAAATGGGCGGATACCTTAGGGACTAACATCCTTACCGGAAGATGGGCAGAGGACTGCAGCCCCAAGATGGCGGCCCCTGTGGCTGGCCACACGGTGCATGCCTGGTTGTCAGTGACTTTATTTCGCTTTTTTCATTTCAAGGCTTCTCGCTAGCTCCCTTATCCTTTAGGCTTTGCTCCAGAATCTGTGGGCCTCTGGGGTTCAGTATCCTAGGCACTGCGGGCCCTTCTGATAGTTTAACTTGGATCAGGCAGTTTTCTATTTGGCCTCCTGGGGTTCAGTATCCCTTGGAAGGCAGGCCTTCCAAGGTTTCATCTCGGACCAGGCGGTGTTTTCTTTTTGTTTTGGCATGGTATTTTAGCTTTACAATGGTTTAAGAAAGAAAAAACTGGAGCCCCTTCAGTGGGCTTGGTAAGATAATGGACTCCGTTTTGTATGCACACTGAGACACTAAGGTGTCTAAATTCCAGCTGATGCAGCGTTCCAAGTCGCATGCTTAAAGGTGATTAAGCTTGTGAAGAGCTGTGACTGTTTTTGCTGCCTTGGGTCCTAGAAAGAGATCATTCAGCTGTATAGTTCTGCATACATTCCATGGGCTTACTTCTAAGGGTACAGTTTGAAAACCTGTTATGGGGTCCTAAATCGTCATTAGTGGATGGTAAAAGCATTTTATGTGTTTAGTGATAACATAGATAGGGTTAAAAGAAGAGAATGCTCCAACATGGGACGCAGTCCAAACAGCAGACTCATAAAATGGCAATTGCTATAAATAACACTCAGTGGCCACATAATCAGCATATAAGGCATTCTGGTCTGGCTAAAAAGCTCATGAGAGAATTTTAGGCATGGAAAGCCAGGAAACTATTGCAGAAAGTGCCCTCCCTATGAAGGACCTTTGTGGCTGAGACCCAAATGGAAAGAAGTGGTCATCAAAGAAAGATGTACGCTTCTCTGAAGAGGGGAGAGGACTTTCACTTTGCTCATGGCCTTGTCTGAAAACTAATAGGATGTGTGGCCAGCACCGAGGCTCACTAGGCTAATCCTCTGCCTGCGGCACCGGTACTCCGGGTTCTAGTCCTGGTTGCTCCTCTTCCAGTCCAGCTCTCTGCTGTGGCCTGGGAATGCAGTAGAGGATGGCCCAAGTGCTTGGGCCCTGCACCTGCATGGGAGACCAGGAGGAAGCACCTGGCTCCTGGCTCCAGATTGGCGCAGAGCGCTGGCCATAGCAGCCATTTTGGGGGTGAACCAACGGAAAAGGAAGACCTTTCTCTCTCTGTCTCTCTCTCTCTCTCTAACTCTGCCTGTCATTAAAAAAAATGGGGTGTGTGGATTCTAAAGGTTTCCATAGCCTAGGCAGCTCATGTCAACATACTTAAGTGATCACCGATGTCATACATAAGAGTGTTAATTGTTAAATTAACAATGTTAGGTATAGAATAGCTCGGGATTCTGGACTTTGGTACACTCAGAAAAGAGAGACAGAAAAAGGAGACGGAGACAGACCTCAGCAGAGACAGGTTGCTTTATTTGAAGCAAAGAGATTGATGACGGTCTACTCTTGCAAAGAGACTGTGCACAGAGCGCATTTAGAACTGAGTTTTTATCCAGTTAAGGAGGGAATGTCCCACGATGGGGGAGGGGTAGAAGGCAGCTAGTGGAAGAGAAGGGGGCTCTTTGAGGCCCCAGGGAACTTTATTATCTGCTCCATAGCTGCTCTGTGCAGCTTGAGTCAGGAAGGGTCTGGTTAGGCACTAAGGGACTCAACAAAAGGGAGGAGGTGGGGTGGGGAAGATGCAAAAAGTCATTTAAACAGCAGGAGTCACTGTGTACTAACTTCCCATGCAGGACCTCTGTCCTCAAAGAGTTGTATTAGAGTTAATGGTAAAATTTGTTCTCAAAGATTCTTTGTTTTAGTGTATTAAATAGAGGATATTGTTATGTCTCATAGATTTTAGTTATGTCTAAGTATCCAACTCCATTGCTTGTAAGATTTGTTATTCTTAAGTGCTTCTTTCTCAAACATGGACTCTTGGTTCTGTGTCATTCTCACTATAATACTCTTTAAAATCAAATGGAGAGTACAGAATGGTGAAAGGCCTCAGGGCTATTAATAAGGCAGTTGTTCGAATGCATCCTATTGTGTGCTAAACCCTTTCCTAAGGGATACTTCCTTCTGCATCCCATTAAACCCAGAATCTGGGAAAGTGAGGGTACAGAGTTTTCCCAGCAAAGGTTTCTAAACAAGAGGTAGATTACCTGGGATGTGTTCTAACCCCAGGAAAGCCTGCTCTTTCAGTCATGAGAAAGGAAGATATTCTGTGTGTAGGGCCACCACAGACAGAAAGCAGCTAAGGACATTTCTACGAATGGCAGGATTCTGTAGAATACAAATTCCAGGATTTGTGTTAATAGCCAAGCCTTTACATGAAGATTTAAAAAGCCTTGACACTAACCCACCTTTGTTGAAGAGGGGAACCACAAAAGGCGTTCCAAAGAATTAAAGACCTTTTAACCGAAGCTCCAGCATTAGGAATCCCTAACCTGAGTAAGCCATTCACCTTGTTTATAGCAGAAAAGCAGGGGCTTGCTCTAGGAGTACTGACTCAGAAATTGGGTCCACTTCCATGGCCAATAGCCTATTTTTCTGAACAGTTAGATTCAGAGGCTACAGGGTGTCCTGCATGCCTAGGGCTGCTATGAAGCCACCAAGATGACTTTAGGCCAGCTGCTTGAAGTTCAAACTCCACACTAGGTACAAGGGGTCGTAGAAATTAGACGTCAATGGCTAACAGGGGGGCATCTCACAAAATATCAGGCTCTATTGTTGGATTCCCCTGAGATAACTCTTAAAGCATGCTGAGTCCTCAACCCAGCAGCTGTTGCCACCTGGGGGTATTGGAGAGTTAACTCATTCTTGAGTAGAAACTATAAAACAGGTGTATTCTAGTAGACCTGAACTACAACATGAGCTTTCTGGGGAATCTGGATGTTGACTGGTTTGCTGATGGCAATAGAGACGAAGGAAGGAGTTAGAAAGGCAGGTTATGCCACAGTGGATCTTACCTGGATAATAGAAGCTCCAGCTTTTTCCAGGAGACCTCAGAAACGTGGCATCAACTACTGCCTAGTGCCCTCCTCGGGATGAGAATAGCACCCAAGACTGCCTTCAAGCTCAGTCCATATGAGATGCTGTATGCAAGGCCTTTCTCACCTCTGACAGCCCCTTTGATTCAGAGATTCAAGATCAGATAAAGTATATTATCAATTTAGGCCAGGGACAGAAGGCTTTGATGGAGTATGGTAATAAGGTTCTCCCAGTGCCAGATCCTAAGATTCATAAATTCCTATTTCCTCAGGAGACTGAGTCTTACTAAAAACTGGAAGGAAGGATCCCCTTCAGACCAGTTGCAGCCTAAATGGAAGGGACCTTACCAGGTGCTACTGAGCACACCTACCTCAGTGACTACGATGTAGGCAGGCATATAGGATAAAATTGGTTAGATTTGTGAGCTGGAAGACCACCCCTTCACCACGTCCCCTGTGTGATCTCATGCCCCTACCTGACTACACCTCTGTGCCCATGTGCAAATCAGATTAATTAACCACTCCCCTTTGGAAGTGGATTAAAAGCCTGCAGTATGGTGGGCCCAGCCTGTTTTTTCCTCCCTGTACTTGATCCCTTTGCTGCCCCTGGCCTTCGGGGCACATGGCCTTCAGGCCACCTGCTCCATGCTTTCTGGCCTGCATGTTCCTCCACGTGGTTGGTTTTGGCCTACTCTCTGCTCGCCATGAGTTCAGATTTCCCTTTCTCTTTTAGATAGAGCCCTCAATCTCCTATGCATTTTCTCACTGAATAAAAAGCTTAAAACTTAACCATGCTGCTTGGTTTATTTGTGCCAGTATTCAGAATTCTTCTCTGAATTCATAGCAAGAGCCCGCATGGCTTATTAATATGGAAATATTAATAGGCAAATCGTATCAAATCTACAGAGCATCCCAAGCTGGGTACATTTGTCAAGGATTAAACTTCTACCTCTTAAGTCTTTGCAGGTGAACTCAAAAGACACATCTGTTTATTCCTGTGAGCCAATCGAAGATCTTAAATACCTCTTCAAAAAAACAAAAAGATAAGTATTTTGCTTTTGTCACATCAAGACTGTACACTTTAAGGCAGACATTTTTATTGTCTCTGAGAACTGTTATTGGCAGGAAAACTCCTTAGTGGGTTCTTCAATTATAATATCAGAAGATCCCATTGTGCCACATGAAGCTGACTTTAACAGTCTGACCATTGCTTTTGGCAAGCTGGCTCACATGTCAGGCCAGCTTGTATAGCAAGTACTCATGTCTGGGGACACTCTAAGGTAGTTATGGACAATAGACAGTCCTTGAAATATGTATTAATAGAACAAGGAGGAACATGTGCAGTGATTGACAGAATTGCCCCCTTTACTCAAACAGTAATGTGTTTACTAAAAACATTAAAAATCTCTGTGCTTAAACTAAATGGTTTTATAGTCTACACAAAGACAGCTTATCACCACCCAATATCTGGGAAACAATAGAATACATCCTTTCCATCCTACAGGGCACGCCACTTGCAACTTGTTTTCTTCCAGTTTTGCTCATGCTGATTGACAAACTTGTGTTTCAGAATCCAGCAACATCTAAAAATGATGACGATGCAGGGCACGCAGCCATTGGCAGTGACCAAAAATTCCCCAGTTCATGAAATGGAGTCATTAGGTGAGATAGGAAGGGATTTTCAGACCCGAGACAGGCAAGCCTGCGTCCCTGATTAGCAAGAAGTAGCTACAGAAGATACGATGAGACTACGTTCTTCAGCACCCCCTTAAGGATAGGGGTCAGAAATCTCTGAGAGGGGATGACGTGGGAAGGCTTAGATAATTTTAAGTTCATGAGCTGGAAGCCACACCTCCTTTGCTCTGTGTTGCCATGTTCATCTACCTGTCAATCAGAGGGTCCCTCCCCCAGGAAGCACCTCCTCTTACCTGGGATGTAGGAGTGGTACCATGTAAATACTTCTGTTTTTCCAAGTGTATAAAAAGCTAGGAAGAACGGAAGCTCTCTCCTTCTCATGGACTCTAGACAAGCAGACAGTGTATGGTAATTCTTTCTTTGGCCCCATTCTCCCTTAATAAAGTGCTAATGGGCCTGTGTATATTCCTCACTTTGTAGAAAAGTTTATCATACTGCATACCATGTTTGGGCCTATATTTAGAATTCTCTAAAGGCAAGAACCTGGAAAAATAATTGAGGTCCGTACCAGCCCATAACAACCCCAGCCCCATCCTCGATACAGACATGTGACTCTGAGCCCAGACACCCTTTCAAGTCTCCCATCCTCAAATGCATTCACCAGGACTAACAGTGCTTATTATGTGCTGTGGGTTTGGCTGGATTTTTTATTTTTTTCTTGTTTGCTTGGAGTAAGTCAAAGAAAAAAAGTTGAATCCTTGAATTCTCACAGAAACATTTTGACATGGTTCAAAGCCCGATACCCTTTCTCCAGAAGCAACTGAGGTTAGCAGTTTCTGGCACACCATACTAGAACTCTCCTAACCGTCTCAGTGTTCTGCGTGTTTCATGTGATCATCAAGCTCAGTACTCACACGGTGGCCACCACTCGACAGATGAGACCACTGAAGAGTCCCCAGCTTGGTGGAACCCAAACTCACACCTAGATGGTCCAACTGCAGGCCCTCACGCTTAATCACAAGGCTCTACTGTGTAGCCATGGGTGGAGAAGCCGCTTACCACTGGAGCTGGAGATGCAGGTGTATTTACACAGCGAGAGGAGGCACCTGGCACCGAGAAGACAGGATTGCAGACTTCAGTGAGGGCAGGATGAGAGAGTGACGTTGACACCTCCCAGCCCAGGATGGAGCTATAAATGCAGTACAGGTGAGCAGGTTTTTGTTTTGTTTTAAGATTTATTTTCTTTATTTGAAAGAGTTAGAAGCAGAGAGTGAACCATCTGCTGGTTCACTTCCCAAATGGCTGCAACAGCTGGACCTGCACCGATCAGGAGCTGCTTCTGGGTCTCCACACAGGTGCAGGGGCCCAAGGACTTAGGCCATCTTCTGCTGCCTTCCCAGGCCATAGCAGAGAGCTGGATCAGAAGTGAAGCAGCCATGACTCAAACTGGCTCCCCCATGGGATGCCAGCATTGCAGGCAGTGGCTTTACTTGCTATGCCACAGCACCAGCCCTGAGGTGAACGGTTATGGTGTCTCTGATGGGCACCCACTATGGGGTGAGGACATAAGGCAACAGGAGGAGACCCGATCATTTCTGGGTGCCTGTGGGCCCACAGGTGGCCTGAGATGCTCAGGAGACTTCCAACAGCAGGTCAAGAGGTAGCTGCTTATACATAAATTCTTTCCAAGGTATCACCTCCCTTTCCTGAGCAAATGCAACTATTTCTAAAAGTTCTCATTTTTGTAAATGATGCTCAGGTGTTTTTTTGATCAATTGATTTGAAAGGCCAAGCTACAGAGAGGGGGGGTTGGAGATGGAGAGATCTTCCACCTTCTCATTCAATCCCCAAATGGCTGCAAAGACTGCGGCTGGGTCAGGTTGAAGCCAGGAGCCAGGAACTCCATCCAGATCTCCCACAGAAGGGGCCTAAGCACTTGAGACATCTGCTGCTTTCCCAGGTGCATTAGCAGGGATCAGGATCAGAAGCAGAGCAGCTGGGACTTGAACTGGCACTCATAGGGGATGCTGGTGTCACAAGCTGTCGCTTAACCCACTGTACCACAGTGCCAGCTCTACTGGGAGTTCTTAATGCAGCCCTAGAGGGGGACAGCAACTCGGGTGTCTCCTGCAAGAGCGAGATCTCCCCTCCAGATATTGGGGTGCTCTCCACCTCCCCTCTGTGGCAAACTGGCCAGAATCAAGGGGGTGGCTGGCTGACAACCATGATGCTGGGAAGCCTCGATGTGCACAGGTGGTGAAGGGTATACAGCAGCAAAAGCAAGAGGGACTTAGGGGAGACATGAGGCAGAACTTCCTGGAAGGGCATTTAAGAGGCTCATGACTGTTGAATGTATGATATCCAGGAATACCTACTGCTGGGGTCTGGAAGGGATGACAGACACCTTTGGGGCTGTAAGGAAGGCAGGCTCAGAGGTGGAATTCCATCAGTTTTTTTCTCCCCAGGTCACAGATGCTGCTCTACATAAATAAGCTTTCCAAGCCCTGTCATTTCTAGGGTTGACCCAGAGAAAAAGAGGAAAGGGACCCAAATCACTTCTCATCACTTCCCAGTGTGCCCCTCTCCTCCTGTTCCCCCAGACTGGGTCTTGGACCTGGCTTCTAGGGTCTGCAAGGCTCTCTGGCCCTGCCATACTTCCTGGATGCGGGTCTCTGTCCCTCTGTGCCTCCAGAACTCTCATTGTGAGGTCTCGGTCATCCCCATGTACCTCCGGCCTGTCTCTCTCCAAGGTATGTCTGCAACGGAAACGTCACTATTTAAGGAGCCTTCACCCTGCCTATCACAGGGCCATTCTAGCCCAGCGCCATCTGGTGGCCATCACTTCAAAGCACGGACTCTGAGAATGGGCACTGGGGGTACAGATGAGCCAGGGCCAGAGAAGGTGAGGGAGCCCAGTACATGCATGTCTCTTCTCCCTCTGAGAAGAGACCTGCCTTGAGGCCAGCACCCCCTCATCTGACTCTGGCATTTTCCCTTTAGTGAGTGTTCTGGAAAGCATCTTGTCTCAGCAGCTCAAAGCCCTCTGATTTCCCTCTGTCACTCCAGGATCTGCTCTAAGTTGGTGGCACAGGCATGAGACACTCTGCTGGGAGAGTTCCGGGGCTATGTCTGCCACTGATCAAGTCCCTGTTCCACTCTGGGCTTTCACCATCTCCACTCGATCCAAAAGGGCCTTTGTTTTTGTGACTTCAGGAATGACTTGGGCCACCTTCATTCTCTTAGCAGATGCCCAGACTGGGCTAAGTGCCTCTCTAGTATTATTTCATCCCACTGTCATATGCCCTAGTGGGAAAGATGCCATTGCAAAGCCCATTTTACATGTGGGAAAATGGAAACTTAGCCGTAATTAATCAAAGCCACCAATAGTAAGAGGTGAAATCAGGTTAGAAGAGGTGTCTGACTCGAAGGCGCATCCACTCACTTCCCTCGAAAGTTTGGGAACTGGGAAGGTGTGAGTGTGGACCTCAGATGTGGTGAGAAACACAATGAGGGAGGTGTGGACGGCGTAAACCATGGTCCAGGTCACTTTAGGGCCAGGCAGGCCTCGGTCTACATCAGTCCCCCTGGAGGCCGAGAAGAATGGGCTCTCAATGGAAAGCCAAGAGGAAAGAATGGTGATGTTCAAAGAGAGGGTTACTTAGGAGTTCCTCTGCCTTCCACATGGTCTCTTGGGAGTAACGTCTTCAAGCCTCAGTTTCCTTGGCCAGGATTGTAAAAGTAATCCCTGCTTCACAGAGTTGTGCCAAGGGTGGAGGGGGTAACCATTCAACACGTGTTCACTCAACCCCTGAAACACAGTACCAGGCACTATTTTAGCACCTGGGAAACAAGAGTGACCAACCACAACAATCCCTGCTTCAGAGAGCTTATACTGTATAAGGGAAACACAACCAGCACATAAAACACATGTAGTGATTGAGATGCATTCAGCCAAAGAGAAGAAATATGGCAGGGAAGGTGGGAGGCTCTGGTACTGGGTCGGGAGGACAGAGAAGGACCCACCATGAAGAGAACTTTTTGTGAGGAACTGGAGGCAGCTGGGAAGTTGCTGTGTGAATGTTCAGGGAACGAGAATTCCAGGCAGAGGGAATAGCAGGTGCAAACACCCTGAGGCAGTGGTGTGTCTGCAGTGGAGCAGCAAGAAGGTCCACATGACTGGAGCAAGAGAAGAAGAAGAGATTTAGGGGAAGAGCATTGAAACAATGACTGTAGGTACCATCAGGACCCTGGGATTTTAATCTGGGGGTAGGGGTCCACGTTCTGACTGAAGTTGTAAGTATAGATCATTCTGGCCACTGGAGAGAAGATGGTGATTAGGACAAGGGCAGTGAGTGAGTCTGATTCTAGACAGTTCATTGAAGGTGGAATGGATGGCTTTGCCAGATCCAGGGATGGAAGAGGAGAGATGGGAAAGACATCAGGCTTCCAGTTGGAAGAACTGGAATAACGGTCCCTGATGTAAGACCACAGATGGAGTGGGATGATTTACAGGGAGGGAGAATGTCCTAGGCTCGGCTTTGGCCTAAGTATGCTTGAGATGCCTGCTGGACATCAAATAGATGCAGGAGAGAGAGCCCAGCCAGAGATAACCGTGGGTGGGGGTCGTTGGCAAGGCAGGGAGGATCCAAGCCATGGCACGGGCTGAGATCACATAGGAAATGAACAAGGAGAAGGAATCAGCATTACAGACAGAAAAAACAAGTGCATGCAGTATATTGGAAGCCAAGCAAAGACAAAGATTAAAGGAGATGGAAAGAGTTTGTCAAGTCTATGTGAGTTCCATTTACCTTTCCCTTGTTGAAAGGTAAATACTTGTTTAAAGGTTTATATATACTCACAGTATAAACCCCTGTTTCACTCACTGGGCTGAAAGAGCAAGTTCAATTGGCCCCCAAGAGTCTGTGCAACCCATGAACTTAACTAGGATGGCCAGTGTTACCCCAAGCAGGGTTCTGACGTTGTCCACTGTTAATGATTAGCTGTGTTTTTCCCCCCAAGGCTGCAAGGATTGTGGAGACATCTGTGTGGCTAGCTGTGCTCTACTCCAAAGCTTCAGGGATTCTGGAACTGTGAGTTCGAGAGGAGAGTGAGCCACGCTATCCCCAGAGATCCTTCCAGAAAGGACTTGGCAGGTGAGTGCCATTGCATGGAATGGACAGATTGGGGTCATACCTCATGATGATGATGACACTCGGCAATCTTTAGGAGTCATGGTTAGCTGAGAGAGTGAATATGCCCAGCGGAAAGCAATTCACAATTCCTAGGGGTTGCCACAATTCCTAGGGAGCATTTTGCCAGATCTTAGCAAGGAGGCAACCCTGGACAGAGGAAAAGTCACCTTTAGCACAGCAAAAAAGAAGGGACCAGACTGGCTAGGAGAAGGACAGTAAAATTCAGACAGCATTAAATGGGTGGTCACCTCCTCTCTCAAGAGATGAGGCCAGTCATAGAATGAGAGGAGCCAGCAGGTGCAAAACCATTGACTATTTCTGCCTAGGAATTGACAAGGAAATCTTCACTTCTTTAAGTTTTAGAATAGGAAAGAAAGCATAAGTGTCAGAGGCTTTGAACATTCTGGCTGATGCTCTGTGTACAAATGTAGACGAGAATCCAATCAGTTATTTGAACTGCTGGCACAATTCCTTGAATCAAAGGTCATTAAACCTTTAATTCTGCAACCTCATCAGAGTAAACATAATGGAATGCAAAGACAAACCTACACAACGTTCGAGATACTTTTCCTGGAGGCAGTGCCTATGGAAACATTAACTACAACAGCTATGATTTCTGAAACAATTGTGTTATGTTCTGTGTCCTAGGTACATAACATTGAGTATATATCAATCAAGATTCGATTAAGAAAAACCGATGCTACTCATATTGGTCAGCATTTGCTACAGTAACACACATCCCAAACATCTTTTGAGCTTTTAACCATACATATTTTTCTCCTGTGGGTCATCAGTGGTTGTGCTGAACTTAGCAACTCCATATGTATTATCACGTAGAACCCAGGTAGAAGACACAGCACCCATATGGGATATGCAGTTTTCATGCAGGAGACAGAAATACAAGAGTGTGGTCATTCTATTCACATATCATTAACCAGCACATATTCTATGAGCAAGCCAAAGGCAAAGAAAGGTGGAAAGGTGGTCCAGAATTTATATGAAAATGAGTGGGAACATACAATCCTACTATAAGAAGAGAGAAAATTGTTAGAACAGTAATCTAATCTACCTCTCACCACAAAGCACAAAGAGATTTATCATGTGGAATTGGATGTTCACAAAATTATGCAAGGTGCTAGGGAGTAGGATCTAGGTTGTAGACTTGTTCCAAATCCTGTTGTGCTTTTGTAGAATGGCATACCAGAAGACTTAAATAGATACTGAGTGCCAATTCGCTCATAACCACAACAGATTAATTCCTGGAAAGAACCCTGGAAGGTTGGATGAATTTCTCTAAGTAACTAATGAGAAGTAGAGCAATCTGTTCGAGGAGGACTTACCCATGTCTCCTTGTTCCTTCACAGGCCTCATCATGCATTGGTTGACAAAGCTTCGGGGACTTTGCACCCTCTGGGGCACCCAGAGGTCCAGCCGCACACTCTACCTTAATACCAGGCAACTGATATCCATTCAGTGGGGCCGCCAGGAAGTGCCTGCCACCTTTAACTTTGCTACTGATGTGGTGGATCGCTGGGCTGGCATGGAGAAGGTAATGGGTGGAGAAGAAGTGGCTGTTCATTCATTCATTCATTCATTCATTCATTTAATGAATGTCTATTGAGCACTTTTTTGTGTCAGGTTCTGTAATGAGCTATGAACAAAATGCTCATCTTCTGTGAAGGCAGAATAGGGTAGGAATGAGAATAAAAAATAGAGTCTCAGAGAGATATTTGTATACTCGCTTTCATAATAGTTTTATTCATAACAGCCAAAGATCAAAACAACCCAAATTCCATCACAAGGTTAAAAAGGTGAGCAAATGTGGTTTACTCATTCAATAGATCATTATTCAGTCTCAAAAAGGAAGGCGGTTGTGACCCATGCTACAACGTGGATGAACCCTCAAGACATTGCACTAAGTGAAGTAAGCCTGTCACAAATGGACAGTGTATGGTTCTGCTTACGTGAGACAGCTTCTGAGTCAAATTCATGAAAAGGAAAATAGAACAGTGATTACCAGGGGCGGAGGAAGAATGAGTGTTTAATGGGGACAGAGTTTCCAATATGGGTGATAGAAAGGTTTTCAAGGCAGATGGTGATTCAACAATGTGAGTTATTTAATATCATTGAACCGTATAGTCAAAAGTAGCTAACGTGGTAAATTCTGTGTTATACATATTTTATTGCAAGTTTTATAAAAGAGAATGGAATCAGTAAATAGATAGATAGATGGACACATAAATGATAGAAGAAAGGAAGGAAGGAGGGAGGGAGGAAGGGAGAGAGGGAATTCATTCATTCATTCATTCATTCCAAGAAGGCTCTTGACCTTTTCCTTCTCCTTCTCTCACAAGTATACAATGGTATTTTCCAGAATGTATATGTTGAGTGATAGCATACCAGAGTGAATGCAGAAGCAGATAAGTGAACCCAATTTGCGAAGATAAGAAATAATGCCACTCTCCTTATTAATTTTTTGTTTGAGAAAATATACATTCTTTTTAATTTAGAAATTCTGTTCATGGGAATGTATAACAGGTACATTATAGCTGCTTTTAAAAACTTAAATTTTGAAAATCATTGGTCTTGATTGCTAACATGGTAAATTTTAATTCAGGTAACCCAAATAAATACACTTCTCAAGAGTATATGGGGGTCTGAGATCAGAATCTTCCTAAGCACTGGCTTGGCAACCCCTGGGTTTTGGCTTTCCTCCTCCTGCTGGGCACCTGCACACCACGCTCAGCGGGACTTCTCTTCCTTCAGGCTGGCAAGCGGCCCCTCCACCCGGCCCTGTGGTGGGTGGATGGCAGCGGTGCTGAGGTGACGTGGAACTTCCAAGACCTGAGCAAGATCAGCCAGCAGGCAGCCAACGTGCTGTCAGGGACCTGCGGCCTGCAGCGTGGGGACCGTGTGGTGGTGGTGCTGCCCCGCGTCCCCGAGTGGTGGCTGGTGACCCTAGGCTGCATGCGAGCAGGTTGGTGGTTGATGAGCTGGGCTGGCCACTGTCTCCAGTGTGAAAGAAACTGAAGCAGGGAATTGTAGCCACCGCTCCCTTCCTGTGCAGATGTCACCCTCTTCGTTTTACTGAAGCAAATTCTGTACCAAGCACTCAAACAAGAGGTTGCGCCTAAACAAGCTAAACAAAACGAGACTTTGAGACCTTTGCAGAAACCTATTGATTGCACACATGATTGCTTACTCACAGATTTGTTAAGTGGCATGACAACTCTATAGGAAACCATTGTTTTTTTTAAGTTGGCACTCTAGTACCTGAAGGCCAAATATTGCCTAGAGCTTGGTTTTTGAAAGCAAAATTTTATTGCAACATAGCAAGGCCCATTTGCTTACCTTTTACCTGCAACCACTTTTGTACTATAATGGCAAACTTGAGTAGGTGTGAGAGTAATCCACAAAACCTACAATATTTACTATTTGGCCTTTTATAGAAAACAAGTTTGTCCATCCCTCCTGTAAAAGGAGATTGAATCAACTGATCTAAGAGTCCCAGATATCTCAGTGGAAGTGATGTTTGAGCTGAGATCTGGGAGATGAGTAGGACTGGCCAGGAGTGGGGGCAGAGAGGCCTGTGCCAAACCAGAGGAGCAGCACATGTGAAGACAAAGGGGAGGGAGCTTGGATATTACAAGAGAAAGCAGAAGGAAGTCCGTGTGCCTGAAGTGCGGGCAGCAAGGAGAAAGTGGCAAAAGAATGAGGCTGTAGGGGTGGACAGGTGCTAAACTGGCAGGGCCTTGTGGTCCGTGGTCAGAGTTCTGGATTCTTACTGAGCAAAGAATGAGAAGGCAAAGAAACAGATATGGGTGTGTTGGGAAAAGGTGACAGGTTCAATCTGGAAAATGTTTATACTTTTACTAATTATTAAGAGAGTGATAGCAAGCTCTAATCTGCTGGTTCACTCTCCAGATGCCTGCAATGGCTGGGGCTGGGCTAGGCTAAGCAGGGATTTAAGAGCTAGGAATTCAAGCCAGGTCTCCCATGTTGGTGGCAAGAACACAATCACTTGAGCCGTCACTACTGCCTCTGTCTGCGTTGGTGGGAAGTTGGAGTCAGGGCTAGGAATTGAACCGGGGTACTCCAGTGTGAGGTGTGGATATGTTGACTGCCAGACCAAACACCCGCTCCCAGCAATCTGGTAATGGTGATTCATGGGGCAACATGTGATACTCAAGAAGGGATAGAAAGTAAGAAGTTGCAGTTAAGGGTACAAAATCTGAGATGGAGACAGAAATCTGAGAATCATCAACCTTGACATAAGGGAATGAGAAGTGTCCTAAGAGGCATAGGAAAGAGACTGCAGCATCCTCATTCCAAAACTTCTGTTCTCAGCTCTCCTTGCATATTGCCCAGCTCCATCAAAAATTCCTCCCTGACTTCCCAGGCTGGGGACAGTAGGCTGAGAATTGAGACTAGGGTGTGGAGGAAGATGTGAATGTGGCCAGGATGTGGGAGCCACCAGAGGCAGTTGAACTAACGGAAGGGACTTAGAGCCCTATGGAGAGAAAGATGACTGCTGAGAGCTCAAGGGCTGAGGGGAAGAAGAACTCAGAGATGTGTCTCATTCTGTGTGCCTGACACAACATGACCATTGTGATGGAAAGACAGCCGAGGATGTTTACTGGAGTGTAGCGTGGATACTGACATCAGGAGATCCAATTTTTTTCCTTTAGTCTCAATAGTGTCCCTTGTAGCTCTGACAACCCAGGGAGAGCTGAGTTCCAATCACAACCCACTACTCTGTCTTCTCCTTCTTGACACTCTCCATGGGTCCCCACTCTCATCTGCCTATTTGCTTCCCATGGTTGTTACTTTTCTAGGAAAGAAGCCAATGCCGCCTTCCTCTTCTCTCTCAATCTCTGGCTTCCCTAGGCCTTGTCTTCATGCCTGGGACTATCCAGATGAAATCTGCAGACATACTCCACAGACTGCAGGCGTCTGAAGCCAGGGCCATCGTGGCTGGGGAGGAAGTGGCCCATGAAGTGGATACCGTGGCACCTAACTGCCCTTCTCTGAGAATTAAGCTACTGGTGTCTGAGAAAAGCCGGAGTGGATGGCTTAACTTCAAGTCATTGCTACAGTGAGTACTCAAAAAGTGGAAACTGAAGCATGTATATATGTGCAGGTGTTTTATTTGGGAGGTCCAGGAAGCAGAGTATGAAACTAGCAGAGTAAAATAAGCAAGAAAAAAGATAATACAAAAGTTTATTATAGAGTTATTGCACAGGGTAAGTGGGTCTGTGGGGACCTTCTGAGGAGCTCATAGAAAGCCTCCTAGGGCTGTCCACTGAGATTGTCCACTGAGACAAGCATTGACCCATCAGCACCTGACCTCTGAAAAAGTCAAGAGCCTAATTAGGTGAATAAGTCTCCCTGTCACAGGTATGAAATCCCTTCTTGAGGGGCATATACCTTTGGAAACTCTTAAGGACACTGTAAGCTTTTCCTTTCTAATATCGTGGTGTGTAAGATAATCATCACAGAAATAAAGAACGTGACCCCAGCTTTGGGAGACTCAAAATCAGGACACTGGAAGAAATGTCCAAGAGGTTATGTGGGGGCTTGTGTAGAATAGAAGAGGTTGCCAAGAAAGTGCTGAGTGTATACACTACCCGTCGTGCCACTGGCATCAAGCTGGGGCTCTCAACAATTAGATGACAGTTGTTGCTTTCTTGCTAAGCAAGTCCTTTGGGGTTGAGTTAACTTTCTGAATAACTCACTGAGAAGGATATTAATGATCCCATTTCACGTATATGGAAAGTGAGTCTCAAGTTAGATAACTAGTTCAGAGTTACACAGTCAACAAATTGCCACACCTGAGTAGTTTCCAAACCAAAGTCTGCCTGACTCAGAACCCCACAATGTTCATCACTTAATAGCCTCCCTTTTGAAGGGGTCATCTGACTGGCCCTCGTCAGCACGGAGGCCTGTGGGAAAGATGGGTCACTGTGACATCTGGCCTCCAGGATGGTTATGAGAAGGTGAAAGTCTTTGTCTCCATTAGAGAGGCGCCCACCACTCATCACTGTGTGGAAACTGGAAGCCAAGAGGCAGCTGCCATCTACTTCACCAGTGGAACCAGTGGCCTTCCCAAGATGGTGGAACATTCCCATGCGAGCCTGGGCATCAAGGCCAAGATGGATGCTGAGTAAGCCGAGCCCTTTCCCTCTAGGGAGAACTGTGTGATGGGACAGGAAGATGTGTAGGAGCTCAAATTGTGTTCTCTTTGGGTGGGCTATCATTGGTGCTCCTGAGAAAGACAACTGGAGAAGAAGCTGAGGGGGTGATGACTTCAAAGGCTGGGCAGCCAGTGACCTTCCGTGGGATGTTTCTGTTCCAAGTAACACAGGGTCATCCAGGTATCTTCCAGGCTTTGAGGCAGGTGCCTGCTGGGCGAATGACTGGAACAAGGTTTGTATGCATTTTCCCTAGACAAATCTTGATCTTGCCCTTTGTGCTGCTGGCAACTTTTCTTTGATGCCACCCACATTCCAAGAGGGCATGTTTGTTAACAGCAAATTCTCAAATTATTTTGGAATATCATTGAATGGGAAAGTATATTTAGATAGATGAACTAAGATATACCAGAATTTCTGGGTCATAAATGTCATAATTATGAATTTTATTCTGCCATATGAGCCCCAACTGGATAAAAAGAGAATACTGCTAAGGATATCATGACTTAATAATAACTGGGGATCTTTAAGATCTTTTTGAGTTGATCCTACATGCTATGTTAATTTTATTAGTAAATGGGGAAATAGTTTTAAATTTTTAGAATACATTTTAATTTTTATTTACTGAAAGGCAGAGAGAGACAGGTGGACAGAGATCTCCTATCCACTGATTCACTACCCAAATGTCTGCAACAACCTGGGCTGGGCAAAGCCAGGAGTCAGGAACTTAATTCAGATCTCCCATGTGGGTGGCAGAGACTCAACTACTTAACTCATTACCTGGTAGTTCCCAGGATGCACATTAGCAGGACGCTGGAGTCAGGAGAAAAGCTAGGATTCGCACTCAGACTCTCTAATATGGGATGAAGGAATCCCAAGCAGTTTCTTAACTGCTGCACTAAAGACCATCTGGACCTGGACCAGGACCTGGAGAGGATTCACATAGATGCCTTCTGTTAGTAAACTTTCCCTTGCTGGTTACTGTATGACAGTCACTATTAAGTTTTGGGGATAAGATGAGGATGAGACCCAATTATCGCATCATCTGGGGTCACACTTTATGAATACCCACCCCCTGTTGATATAGGATGTGTGGATAGAACTTGACTTACCCCTGCATACTTACACTTATACATTCCTACAAATACTGATAGACATACATGTATGTCTGTACCCACACCTACCCCTCCCCCAGTCCCCAGGCTCTGTACAACCCTCACCTGCCTATCCATGATTTTGTCTGTTTCCTCAGAAATTGGACAGGCCTGCGAGCCTCTGACACAATATGGACCATATCAGACACAGGATGGATAGTGAACATCCTGGCCTCACTTCTGGAACCCTGGGCTCTAGGAGCATGTGTGTTTATCCATCTCCTGCCAAAGTTTGACCCTGTTGTCGTTCTAAAGGTAAGAGAGCATCCAGAGTGAGCCCAAGGTTTGCACACTCCCATTTATTTTATTCCAGTTCATCTGATTTTTTGCTAAATCCCAATCACATGAGTGGTCACTAAGTGAGATGCAAATGGTCCCTGACCTCACAGAGTTCATCGCTCAGGGAAAGAGACATATATTTAGAGGTAAAGTTTAAGAGTTTACTTAAGAGACAGATACTGTACATCAGATATTTTCTCAACACATATTTACCAGGTTCTTCCTCTGATGTTGGATATCAGATGATGGTGGACCACATGTACAAAGGAGGGAGGAGTATTGTGGTGATATCTTCTCCTTCCCATGTGTATGTGTGCATACATCGTATTTCCTTTCTTGTTTGCTGTGCAACACACAACCTAGAGGAACGTGCAGTAAGCACCTTCCTCCTAAGCATACAGCTTGGAAATAATTTGCTGATGTTTGATGCTCTTAGTCACTTTGGGCTGCTACAATAAAATATCACAGACCAAGTAGCTTACCCAACAGACATCTAATTCTCACAGCTTTGGGGGCTGGAAGTCAAAGAACAAAGTGCCAGCACTATAGGTTCTTGGTCAGGGCCCTTTTCCTGGCTCACATGTGGCCAGCCACCTTCCCAGTATGTCCTCATACTAGGGAGGATGTGAGTGTCTATTCTTCTTCATAGAAGGACACTGGTGCCATCACTGGTGCACCTCCATCTCATCACCTGGTTTAATGACCTCCCCAAACTCCACCTCCAACAGAAGGACTTCAACATAAGAATCTGGGGTGGGGACACAGCGTCAGTTTCTACAAGATACCCATGCTACCACCACCAGATGGAGACAGGAAACATTTCCATGATGGTGGAGGATGCTTACATCCCTTCCTTGACAGTGTCCACACCCCATAAGCTAACTGTTGATTGGACTTCTAGCACCATAGGTTAATTTTGCCTCTTCTTGCTCTTTGAATGGAACCTTACAACATGTGATCTTTGGTGTGTGGCTTCTTCCCCTCCACATATGCACTGTGAGATTAGTACACATTGTTGCACGTGTCAGAAGTTTGTTCCTTTATATTATTGCATAATATTCTATTCTGACTTCTTTTCCTATTCTGTTGATGAACATTTGGGTTATTTCCAGTTTGGGGCTATTTCCCAGAAGGAATTCTGAAGAAGAAGTAGAATTTCTTTTTATACTAAAACTGATGGCTGGGTCACTGAGTAAAATTCACAAACTGCAGCAATATGTCACCAGAATAACAAAGCAAGGAAAATGGCCTCATTTTGCTTGCAAAGACATGGTAATGTTGGGTTCTAATTACAACAGGTGGGTAAGGCCATTGTCTTCCCAGGCCTCCAACCTCTGTTGTGGTTGGTGTTCCACTCAGACTTCTGTTTGACAGCAACAGCAACACACACCTGCAACCTGGGACAAAGGAAGGCATGAACGCCAGCTTCAAACACCAAGAGTCAGGCATGTCGTTCTCTGTGTTAGATACGTTCCTACTCTGCCTCCTTCCAAACGGGATTTGAGCTGGGTTTCGTCAATTCCCACAAATAAACACAACACAAAAACATGCAAAATTCTAAAGTCCATTTGGAAAATATAGGTTGGAGATGTGAGGAGAAAAAGAGACTAGGGGAGACCGAGGAGAAGTTTAGTGAATCAGTAGGCAATTGCAAGATGACCTTCCTATAAGGCAAGGCAATAAAGAATAAGGGATGACTTGCAAAGCTTTTGTCAGTACCTCAAGTGCACTCAGAGAAAATGGTTACATGCTGCCCTCATGTTAATCATTTTTATAGACATTTGACTTCAGCCCCACTGTTGAGCTCTGCACTAGGTGAATCTGCACTAGGAGAGGAGGTGGTTGTACAAAACAGTCTGAGTGCAGTCTGTGAAGCCGGTTCTGCTGCTCACTGCTATGTAACTTTGCACAAGTTCTCTGCCTCTCTGGATGGTAGTTTCCCCTTCTACAAGTGCAGGTAATTGTACATACTGCATGAGATTAGGATGAGATTTAGATGAGAAAGCACAGGGGAAGGCAACTAACTATTCAGTACCAGGTCTTTTTGTAGCACTTATTTTGAAATGTCTACAAGTGCTTTTAACTTTTCCTTTTTTAATTAGAGATTTATTTATTTGAAAGGCAGAGTGACAGGGAGAGAGAAGAGAGATCTTGCATCTGCTGGTCACTCCCCAAATGACCACCACAGCTAGTGCTGGGCCAGGTTAAAAGCCAGTAGCCTGGAACTCTATCTGGGTCTCCCACAAGCACTTGGGCCATCCTCCACTGCCCTCCCAGGTGCATTATCAGGGAACTGAATCATAAGTGGAACAGCTGGGATTCGAACTAGTGCTCATAATGAGGTGTCGCCATTTCAGGCGGAAGCTTAACTCTTTTAACTTTTCAAAGCACTTTTTTTTTTTATCTGAACTATCTCCCAAAAGTATTTTTATGACAATAGGACTGGAAAAAATATTTTATAAAGCTGGTTCTAGAAAGTCAAGGGACTTAACCAGGATCACATAGCTGATTGGCAACAGTGGTTGATCTCCTTGCCTTGAGAACTTGGGGTTCATACACACCTAGGGGTGTGTTGATGAGAGCAAGTCACTTTTGGCAGTAAATGACAGCCAAGATTTGACTACAATGTTCTAAATTAACCCTAGGTAGACATTTTTCTATCTATCATGGTAGACATTAATTTTTTTATTTAATACATGTAAATTTACAAAGTGCAACTTTTGTATTGTTGTGGCTTTTCCCCCCATAACCTCCCTCCTACCCACAGCCATCTCATCTCCCACTCCCTCTCCTATCCCACTCTTCATCAAGATTCATTTTCAATTATCTTTATATACAGAAGATCAACTTAGTATATACTAAGCAAAGATTTCAACAGACTGCACCCACACAACTGCACAAGATATAGAGAACTGTTCGATTAGTAGTTAATTTTTATGTTGTTTGTGTTTTGAGGATGCAAAAAAGCTATGGGGCTCTTTTAGCCTGAAACAGAGTGGACAAGCTAGGATTTCAGCCCAGACTTGAGTAACTCCTAGCCCATGGCTGAAGCCTCTGTGCCTACTGGTGAGCTTGCCGGCTGACCTGGTGACCTGTGACTCAGGGACTCTCTCCTCCAGGTGCTGTCCAGCTACCCGATCAACAGCCTGGTGGGTGCCCCACTCATTTACCGGATGTTGCTACAACAGGACCTCGCGAGGTGATGCGGCTTGGGGTGCTGGTAGGATCCTCCATGCCCATCCCCTACCTCCCTCCTGTGTATGAGCATGTACCTACTTAGCCCTCTGGGCACGCTGAGCTCCGTGACGCCTGCCCCACCACCCAAGCACTCGGAACCCAGCTCCGGGTGTGGGTGGACAGGGGCTCTGAGGAAGCTGAGGGAGAACACAGATCTCTCTCCTTCAGTTACAAGTTCCCACACCTAAAGAACTGCTTCACCGGCGGAGAGAGCCTTCTGCCAGACACCCTGGGGAGCTGGAGGGCCCAGACAGGATTGGACATCCGAGAATTCTATGGCCAGACAGAAACGGTACCTGCTGTGAGGGCGTCGAAAGTCCCTTTGATGATTAAACTCTCAGCCACTATTTCTCATTCACTTAGTTGATAAATGTGAGGGTAATTTTTAAGATTTAATTAATTAATCAAAAGGCAGAGTTAAAGAAAGAGGGAGAGACATGAAAAGAGAGGTCTTACATCCACCGATTCTCTCCCCAAATGGCTGCAATGGCTGGGGCTGGACTAGGCTGATGCCAGGAGCCCTACAGTTCCATCTGGGTCTCCCACATGGGAGGCAGGGGTTCAAGCATTTTGGCTGTCTTCTGCTGCTTTCCCAGGCACATTAGCAGGGAGCTGGGTCAGAGGGCTGGGGACAGTGCTGTGATGTGCATGTGGCCAGGCAGGGCTTTGCAAGTCTGGGTGAGGACTGTGCAGTTGAGGTGGCTGGAAGGGCTGCCAGCCACTCTGAGGGGACACGTGCAGATAGCAGAATCTCTGCAAGGAGAGTTCTTTTCAGAATTCATGTACAACTGGCCCTACCATGAGAAGTAATTGAAGACGTTTCTCTTGGGCCTCACACACTTCAGATTAGTAATTTCCCCTGAGTTTTTAAAATTTTTAAATTCACACTGAATAATTGTACGGATTTAGGGAGTTGCAAGTGTGATATTTCAATACAGGGACTCCATGTGTAATGACTGGATGAGGGTAATTGGGGCAGATGTTTCTCCTAGCAGGTGAGTCACTGGCTAAGGCACCTCCGGTCCCACATCAGAGGACCTGGGCTCAATACCTGGCTCTGGTATTAGCTTCCTGCTAATGTGAACCCTGCAGGTGGTGGCTCAAAGGACTGGGTTCCTGCCACCCATGTGGGAGTCCTGCATTGAGCGCCTGGCTCCCAGGTTGCTCCAGCCCAGCTCAGGCCATTACTAGCATTTGGGGAGTGAGTGAATCAGTGGATGAGCTTATCTCAAACATTTATCACTTCATTGTTTTGGGACCATTCAAAATCCTTTCTTCTTGCCATTTTTAAATATTTAGTAAATTGGGGCTGACTGTAGTCTCCCTGCTGTGCTATGTAGAACACCAGAACTTAGTCCTCCTGCCCAGCTGTATTTCTGTCATGCAGTTGTCAGTTCCTCTGCCCTGGGAACTAACTGGGGAGCAGTCACCCAGCCAGGTTGCCTTCTGAACAACCTAGTGAAGGCCCTAGGGTTGGTGTTCCAGGAAAGGGGAGCCCACCAGGTGCTGTGAGGTGGGAAGGGGAGGGAGGGAGCCTACAGATGTGAGCCCCCTGCAGGACAGTGCCAGGAACTGCCCCACTGAGTCTATTCTATGCTGCTCCCACAGGGCCTCACGTGCAGAGTTTCCAGCACAATGAAAATCAAACCTGGCTACCTGGGAACAGCCAGTCCTCCTTATGATGTGCAGGTTTGCTGGGGGCAACAATGTGGAAGCCACCAATGTTTTAGAATTCATTTACTGCATTGTTCACTGAGTTAAAATAAGAGCAAGTAAATAAAGTAATATTTTTAAAAGGAAGGAGGGGAGGAAAAGAAGAGAAAGGAAGGGAGGAAGAGGGGAGGGAAGTGGGACAGGAAGAAAGGAAAGGGGGGAAATAACTTATATTCTTATTATCCAGAGAGAGCCACTGTGAATATATAGCTAGCTATATAATCAGTCATACATATGCTGAAAAATTAGGAGTGAATTTGGACATTGCATGTTGTTACTTGCTTTTATCATGAACAGTCCTGAGGAATCATCTTTCCGGGTCAGTTAATACAGATCAGCAGCATGGTTTTTGTTGGCTAAATAATAGTAGACTGTGCTAGTCTCAGCAGCACATATACTAAAATTGGGATAATAGTAGATTTTCCACCCCCCCCCCCCACTATACTGTCTATTGCCCCAATGATGACATCCACATTTTCACTACTAAACACAACACAACAATAATCAGTATGGTTTTTTTTTAGATTTATATATTTATTTGAAAGAGTTACAGAGAGAGGAGAGGCAGAGAGCGAGAGAGAGGTCTCCTATCTGATGGTTCACTCCCCAATTGGCCGCAACGGCCAGAGCTATGCCAATCTGAAGCCAGGAGCCAGGAACTTCCTCTGGGTCTCCCACACAGCTGCAGGGGCCCAAGGACTTGGGCCATCCTCTACTGCTATCCCAGGCCATAGCAGAGAGCTGGGTTGGAAGAGGATCAGCCAGAGTAGAATCGGTGCCCGTATGGGATGCCGGTGCTTCAGGCTAGGGCGTTAACCTGCTGCGCCACAACTCCAGCCCCAACAATGAGTATGTTGTAGCTAAAGTTTTGTTCTTATCCGTTGATTCTATGGGCTGAAGAAACTAGAATGTATGGCTGTGTGTGTGTGTGTGTGTGTGTGTATGTACAGTTCCATGTATCTAAAATTTAATGACTTTACACTAGCATTATATGTAGTTACCTACCACCCTGATCATAGTGATAACTATTCACTGAGAAGCTTTTGTCGGATCTTATTTCATTTGTATAAAAATCCTGCAAAATTAGCTGTCAGTATTTGTTTTACAGAACCAAGTACTGAGGCTTAGAGCTTAAGTAGCTCAGTCAACATGTAAGGTATCAGAACCATAATCTGGGTTTCGATCCATCTGGTTTCCAAGTCCATGGGTGAGGTGGATCTCAAAGACAATGGGAGACTCATGTTTTTCCTGAGCTCCTACAACCAGAAACTCACCGAGTCCAGTCTCAACAAGAAGCCTCACCAAAATGATCCCAAGCTAGCAGGTTAGAGATTTGAGTTTAAAACTCTGGGCTCCCCTTGGTTTCTGATTCTTGTTTCCAGTCTCCTCCAGAGCAAGAGGGTCTTCTCTTTGACCAGCTCAGCTCTCTCATGCTGCCATTCAAGCCTTCTCCTATTGCACGGATCACTCTTCCTATCTGCTTCTTCCTCCAGGTTGTAGATGATGAAGGCAACGTTCTGCCCCCTGGCCAAGAAGGAGACATAGGCATCAGAGTCAACCCCATCAAGCCCATAGGCATCTTCTCTGGCTATGTGGTAAGGAACCCGTGCTCCCTCTCTCCTCTGCTCCCCAGTGGGGTTTGGGGACACTAATTGGGAAGAGAGAAGCTCAAGGTTATAAACTTTCCAAGAGATATCTAAGGTTTAAGGACAGAGAATCCAGTGCCCAAGAGTGGGTGCCTTTCCAAGGGAGAAGACTGGAAAGTCTCCTTTGCCATCCTTATCCTACTGCTGTGACCGCACTTGGAGACTTGCTTTCTCAAATTATCCCCTGCACACAATGAGCCTTCTGTTTCATGCCAGAAATCTTATTTCCCCTGAACTATAGAGAGTAGCCTTTGCCCAGGGCAGCCTTGTCCTCTCCCCAAAGGATGGTCCCCATGCTCTTAACCACTGATCTCTTTAGGACCATGATAGGAACTTTACATGGAGATGTCACCATACAGTTGGATGCATCATTATCTTCACACCTGGAGAAGATAGAAACAGACCATCCCTCAGTCCATCTAGCTCCCTTAACAGGTGAGGATGGCTGCACCATCCTCACTCAAACCCACAACTGTGGAGAAATGGGCAGCGACAATGCCAAGCACATGCCTTCTGATCTCCGTGACAGTTGATCAATTATTTAAGTGATAAATCCAATACTAGGGCTATTTCCATTTATTGAAGGCACTCTGCAAGGTGAGCACTGTCCTGACGCTCCCCACATATATTAAACACGTCAGTCCTCCCAGCCACCCTAGGAAGTCTTTGGTGACATCTTGCTTGATTTCAAAACACTGCTTCCAAACTTAGTGTTTGTCTTGCAAGTTATTGATCTCTGAATGCCTCAGTTTGCTCATCTGTACGCTGTGTAGCATTGTTAAGGGTTTGTAAAGTTACTGATATTTATGAAACACATAGAATTGTGCCACATAAAAGTGTGTTAAGTGAGAGAATTGTTGTAGATCTAAATTATCATTCCCATTATGCAAATGAGGAAAACTGGGAGGAACACTGTGCCCTCCTCCAAGCATGTCCTATGCATTGTCCCATTCTACTTTCATACATCAGTGAGGTATCTAAGGCATGGGATTCTCCCCATGTGACAGACAAGGAAACAGACTTGGAGCAGTCAAAGCTAATGGTCAAGATATCTGGCTTATGGCCTCAGCTCTACCATTTGTAGTGGCTGTGTGGCCCAGAAAAGCCTCCTGTTCTCTCTGATTTTCAACGCCCTTCAACCTCACTGAAGGACTTGGGCTCAAAATGTCCTGGGCCATCTTCCAGCCCAGTAACTGAACATCCAGCTGGAGCCCACATCCCTGTACCTGAGTAATGTGTAAATATGCACTGGCCTGGGATGAACCTCAAGCCTTTTCGCTATTTATAAGCAAGGGCCAATGCTGAGTAAAAGCCTCCCCCCCACCCCCCGTAGAAATAAACACACTGGATGGGGGCGCTAGGGCTTGCTGGGATGGCTTTAGAACTTCTAAACCTGGTAAGGGAGCCATGAGAAGTGTGTGATAGATCTGATATCTTTGAGTTGTGTCATAGTGTGAGAAGTGCTGAGGCTGTCCCTGGAAGGAAAAGTGGAGTCAATAGGAGAAGATGCCCAAAGCATAGATGAATCAATGATATCCATCAGACTGCACTCAGGGGTATAGGTGAGAGGCCTGGGTAGAATAACTGAACCAAAGAAGAACCTTTTATATACAGGTATCCTGGTATCCAGGATCAGAAGGTTCAGGGCAGATCCACCATGTACAGTTGTTCAAATTGTGGCCTGCACACCCTGCACATCTGTTCATGGCAGCCCTGGGGCTAGGCATCTAGGCTTTTCAGGTGCAATGACTCTGCTTTCTGTGAAAACCAGGGCAGTCCCAAGAAGACAGCAGCCAACATTCGAGGTGATTTCTGGATCCTGGGAGACCGGGGAATCATGGATCCAGATGGGTATTTCCACTTCATGGGGCGAACAGATGATATCATTAACTCCAGTGGGTGAGCTTGGTGTGGGGCCTGGGAAGGGTCCATTGGGTCTTTTCTCTGGCTGATTTTGGGGATGACCTACAGGCTGAGTGTCCAGTCTTCTCTGAAGGTCAGGCTCTTCTGTAGGTACCGGATTGGACCCTCGGAGGTGGAGAACGCACTGATGGAGCACCCCGCTGTGGTGGAGACAGCTGTGGTCAGCAGCCCAGACCCCGTCCGAGGAGAGGTGATAAGAAACTGGGAGGGTACAGACCTGAAAGACACGGGTGGTGTGGTATGGTGGTTAGGAATATGGGCTTGGGCACTGGACAGCCTGCTTCTAGCTCTGGACCCTGCACTTACCAGCTGTCTGACTTTGCACTGCTTGTTTAGTTTCCCTTTCCTCATCCTGTAAGATGAGGGGCAGTTGTGAGGACTAAATGTATCTGGAAAAAGGCCTAGGGTGTGGTAATTGCCACTGATAGGCTATTATTATGGAACCAGAGGTATTCCATTCTACTGTCGTATTTTTGTCAGAATCTGATTCCTGACCAGGAAAATAGAGAGGAATTTGAACCAAGGAATACAACCCCAAGCCACAAAGTTTGCAGTGACAATTAGGACAAAGAAGAAATGACTCTATAATGCTGAGGTTATGGGAACAGGCTCAGGTGGAGTCTAATGGAGTTCAGTGTACGCGCAGGCAATGGTTAAGGTGTGAAGAGTGGAGCAGTGTTCTAGGATATTTCTTCAGGGTGCAATGTCCTGGGTGCAAGCATCACAGCTCTAGCAGAGACAGGACACACCACATGGGGAAGCCATGAAGCCACTGAACAAGTGACACAGAATACTTTGTGTGGCTAGCTCTGAGCTAAGTCCCACTGTTTGAGTTCATTTTATTTCCCATGACAATGTTATCCCCATTTTCCAGATGAGTGAGCTGACATTAAAGAAATCACTTGGGGTTATGATCACTTGTCTGTATTTTCCTCTCTTCTCTCCTTGTACCTGTTTCCTCCCCTATTGGTCTCCATTGTCCTTGGTGTAGGAGGTAAGCTGGACTTGAGTCTGTTGTCCTGCTACTCATCCAGTAAGCCACTAGAGATAGAGCTGGAAATGTGGTCGTCTTACCTTCAGTGTTTCCCTTACCCTTGGCCTGAATACCTGGAGGTACACTTGAGGGAATGTAGAGTTGTGGGCTGTGATTTGCATCATTCCAGAACATGCCTCTATCCTCCAATCCATTCTTGACTCTCTTCACTCAATCTCACTGTAGGTGGTGAAGGCATTTGTGGTCTTGGCCCCACAGTTCCGGTCGCATGACCACAACCAGCTCACCAAGGAGCTGCAGGAGCATGTGAAGTCAGTGACAGCCCCATACAAGTACCCCCGGAAGGTAAGGCCCTCGGGCTCCCACATCCTCTGAACATGGGGAGAAAGGAGGGTTCTCCTGCTATCTCTGCCTAAGGATGAGTATGAGACTTCTAATTCCAGGATTCTTCCAACCATGACCAAGAGAGCCCCAAAAGATGATCCTGAAGCTGTCTTGATACCTGAAAAGTGATCTCAGTCTTTGACTTACTCTGAATTAAGTCAAATACTCCAGTGGGAATAAGTTCTAGTCAATCCCTGATTCTATATTTTTCCCCCTCCTAGCACGGGGTTCTTGCTGGAAAATCCAGGACTATGCAACTCTAAGTTACAAGTGAAAGAAATGTCTTCCTTTGTTGTTCTAGCAGCTTCAGACATACATATTTAGAGGTCTAGCACATTTCAGTAGCAAAGTGCATGTTTTCCTCAAAGACCCCAGCAAAAGTTTTCGGTTTGCTCCTCACTGGACCAATATAAGCCATGTGCTCATCATTAAACTAATCTGCATGACCAGGAGAATGGAACATGCTGAGGGCCAGCTCTCAGGCATCTGTAACCCTTGGAGAAAGTGTGGGAAAGATGGAAGAGAGAGGGCTGTCCTACATCCATGGCATGGCCTGAGGAGGGGTGGCACCCCAGAGCAAAGCCAAAACACTCTGACCAGAAAGGAAGCACAGAATCCACTCTGCCTCTGTTAAGCCATCTCCACTCACTAGAGGATTAAGGCATAGAGGTTGACATAGCTGGAGAACTCCTTGGCTAGCTTTGGGTACAAGACAGGAGCTTGCCCCTGGGAAAGGAAAAAGCAGTTTTGAGTCTGGAGCAAGAGGTTAACTTCGAGCCCACTTGGCCTTTTCTCCAGCACAGGCTGGTGATCTTAGGTGGTTTCCTAAGAAGCACACCCCAGAGAAGGAGATTCATGAAAAGTGAATTAGAGACTGACTGAAGATCATCACCTCTGGAAAGGAAGGGGGGAAGGGGAAAGGGAAGAGAGGGAAGGAAGGAGAAGGGAAGGGAAGGGAGAGGGAGGGAGGGTCTTGTTATGAATTTTGAATTGTAACTGGATATTTTGGAAAATCATGTGGAGGGGTCCAAGCTTCCCCAGTAGATGTGTCTGTTTCCACAATCTTGTCCCTAAAATCCCAAAGGCAGCAGGCTCCTTCCACTTCTCCCCTGCCTCCAGTAACCATGTCCAGCCTCTTCTCCCTTCTTCATGATGAGCAGAGTCCCTACCTTCTTAGCATTAAACCTAGGTCTCCTCTGTAGCTTCTTCCTACCTGTCTCCACCCCACCAGAGACCACATGGTAAATATTTTAGGCCATAAAGTCTTTGGTGCAACTACTCAACTTTACCTTTGTGAGCCAAAAGCAACCAAAATTGATACCACAGCCACCCCTCCCCCATTATCTGCGGGAGATATACTCCAAGCTCCCCAGCAGATGCCTGAAACCTCAGCTGGCACTGATTCCCCACATACGCAGCCATGCATCATAGGATGCATACTGAGAACAGTGTTGTTAGGCAGTTTTGTCATTGTGCCTACCTCAGAGTGAACTTACCTAAACCTAAGTGGTTACATGGTGTAGGTCATTTACTTGACATGATCTCCTGGGACAATGAAGAGCTGCAGTAAACACAAAATGTGTGGTTGGTAGAGGAGGGCCTGGCAGCCAGAGGGCCCAATGTCTAAGCCCAGCATCTGAATGTGGTCCCATGCTGCATGCATCATGCTGCCCTCTGAGTGTACCAGAGACCAGTGCCCCTGACCTTTATGTCCACTCTAACACTTCTCTTCTTGTCCTTGCCCTTGGATGCTTTCTGAAGCTTCTTATAGCACAGGGGGCTTCCTTGGAAATTTTCCAGGCACCATTCCCACTCACCTGGGGCCTCAAGAACTTTCCCTTACCTACAGCATAGCCCACCATACACTGATTTCTCTTTACAGATAGAGTTTGTCTTGGACCTGCCCAAAAACATTACAGGGAAAATTCAGCGGACGAAGCTTCGAGAAAAGGAGTGGAAGACATCTGGGCAAGCCCGGGCCTCTTGAGACTTCCAGGAGGCTCCACTTCAGATTCTCTTATTCTTCCTTTTCTTCCTTTTTTTTCCTTTCAGTCCTCAGGCTTCCTATGAGGACACAAAATTCTTCATGCAAGGGCATGTGTGTGATTTTTGTTTTCCTTTGGTTATTAGTACAAAACATTGCCCTGATAGATGCTGAAAGAAGAAAGAGAGGAAATGAAACGGAGAAGAGATGAGAGTAACAGAAAAAGGAAAGGAAAATAAGTCAGAGAAAGATTGAACCAGTGAGGAAAAGCACATAAAGTAGGGAGGGAGGAAGAAAGGAAAAGTGGAGTGAAAAGGAGAAAACATAGACGAGAAAGAATTGGAGGGATGATTGGCAAAAGAAAGACAGAGATCCAGATAGACAAAGTGAGAGAGAGCCAAGCATATGACTGGAGGTTAGGAAAGAAATGAGAGGCCATGGCACCCTATTTCGCCTGGGACAGGACTTCCAAACAGAGCGGTTTGTGAAAGGGTTGATTTAGCGTCATCTCCAAGTCACCCAAACCTTGGGTTTTCATGATCAGAGGAAGGGAGCCATCACTGATGGAGCATTTGCCATGTACCTGGCACCGTCCTAGATCTCATGTTCCACCAGTGGGCAGCATCTGCAGATCTACAGACCTCATTCAGAACTGTGAAGACAATGGAGGCACCTCCAAAGGTGTCAGTTTCCTGGGGCTCATGTTTTTGGTGCTATCTGCTCTTTTTAAAATCAAGTAATAAAATCAGTTTATAATCCAGACTACAAAGCTGGTCTTTGGGGAAAACATAGTCAAGGAGGATAAGGTGAGTGGGTGCCTCCAACATCTTGTGGGTTGGGGAGCTCACAGAAACAGCCTGGGCAGGTGGTGCTGGCAAGGAATAAACAGGCTCAGTTCCTGGTGCTTCTGGGACACCAGATCCACGACAAGGGGGCAGATACAGATGCCGGAGGCTTCACCCAGAGATGAGATGAAGGGTGAAGCTTCCCAGAAGACTTAAGTGAGCAAAAGAAGGGAAACGTTGTCTGAGTGCCTAGGACTCTTCTTCTTAAGAGTACTTAGTAAACAACAACAGTAATAATAACTCAATCACTCATACTTTCCAAGAGTCAGGTTCTGCATTCTTTTGTTGTCTTCTGTAACAAAATACCTGAGGCTGGGTGCTTTATAAAGGAAAGAGGTTTGTTAAACTCAGTTTTGGAAGCTGAACATCCCAAAGATTGGGTGATTGCATCTCTTGGCCTCTGGAGAAGGTCTCCTTGACTGCCTCACAAATAGCAGAGGGGGAGAAGGAGAAACAGCCAGGGGCCAAGTCGGGGGGCGGCCTTGCTTTCTAACAACCCACTGTCCAGAGAACTCACTCGTCCACAAGACCAGCAGTGATGCCTTCCGAGGATGATGCTGTCAATCCTCCCACCAAGCCCTAACTTAAGGGTTCCACATCACCACACTGGGACTACACCTCCAGCACAGGAACTTTTGGGGTACAGATCGCAGACAGACTTTAACATTCTGTCCTAGGCCCCTCAGGGTCATATTTCTCTCACAATGCAAAATATAATCATTCCATCCTCAGTAGTCCCCAAATTTGAACACATTGAAGAGCCGAAGTCAAACTCAAGACAAACACTTCCATGCTCTGCACTGCAAAATCAAAGACAAATTATGAACTTGCAAGGTACAATGGTAGGGAAGGAGTGGTATAAACTTCCCATCCTGAAAGGAACATAGAGAATTAGAAAGAAGTAACTGGTCCACATCAAGACCAAAACCCAACAGGACAAACTTTAATCTTAGAGCTAAAGTCTGACATTTGTGTACCCTGTGGGGAGGAATGTTCCCCCAAGGCCTTGGGCTGCCCAGCCATGTGGCTGTTCTCATGAGCTTCTGGAGGATGTCTATGGTTTTCCCAGGCTGACATGGCATGCTGCTCGTCACTCTACCTTGCTGGAGTCTTGGCTGCAACTCCATTCCCATGGCTCCACTCTCAAAGCTCCACCAGGCATCTGGAGAGACTGCAGTAACTGCATTGTTGAAAATTTCTGCCTGGATTTCCTTCGAAATATCAATGGGAAATGGCCGTGACTCCCACAGCTTTTGCATTCCATGTGCTTACAGAGCTAGCACCTCACAGACACTGTCAAGTTCTGCTACTGCCACGACCCTGCCTGGGTCTACCTGCACCATGCCTGAGGCAGCTTCATGAGCACTTGGCTAGGAAATAGAAGAGTTCAGACTGGAGAAATATCTTTTCTACTAATAGTATATTCAGTAGCATAAGGGTGAAAATGTTTTCTAATGTCTGGGAGAAGACTCAGACTACAAACTGTACAGAGAAGTAATGATTGACAAGCTCTGATGACCCAGCGTGGTATGAATTCTCTGGTCAATCATTAGCTCTAGAGGATTCCCTAGACTCAAACCAGGAATGTGCCCTTGTGTGTGTGTCGATAATGCGAATTCTCCCAGACTTCCTATTATCTGAAGGTAAAGCAGGGGACTTATCTGCTCCATTTACAATTCAGCTCCCTGCTAATGTGCCTAGGAAAGCAGCAGCAGATGGCCTAAGTGCTTGAGCCCCTGCCACCCATATGGGAAACCTAGATGGAGTTCCAGGCTCCTGGCTTTGACCTGGCCTAGCCCTGGTCCATTGCAGCCAACTGGAAAGTGAATCAGCAGATGGAAGATCTCTCTCCGTTTCTCCCTCCCTCTGTTTGTAACTCTGCCTTTCAAATAAAAAAAGAAGAAAAGGACTAGAAGAGGAGGTGGTCACAGTACCACATGGCAGTTTAACTTATCTAGAGAATGGCAGGTCATTGAAGTGTTTAAAGGAAAGCAATGAACTCAGCTATGCATTTTTAAGTGATGATCCTGAAAGCTGAATGGTGAATGTTATTAAAGAAGTTAAGAAGAATCCTTTCTTCTTAGGATTTGGTGAGTTGATGCCTAAATAAGGGAGTTGAGGAGTGGGTGTTTGACCTAGCAGTTAAAATGCTGATTAAGACACTTGGTTCCGCGCCAGGGTGGGCTCAAGGCCTTGGCTTCCTGCCTCTTATGAGAGAGACTTGAATTGGGTTCCTTGATCCTAACTTCAGCATGGTCTAGCTTTACTGTTGCAGACATTTGGGGAGTAAACTTGCAGATGGGAGATCTCTCTGTGTCTCTTTGTTTTTGGCTATCTCTCTGCCTTTCAAATAAAATTTTTAAAAAAGAAAGCTTCTGTGTGCACTTTTGTGTCTTCAGCAAACACATGCACTTCACCTCCCAAACGGAGATCACCATTCTCTGCAGTATGTATGGTGAGCTTGGCCTTGAAGCTTGCTTTGGCCAAAAGAATGTAAGTAGGTATTTTTAAATGTGCTTACCTCATCTGAATTCATTTGTTGACATCTGCCATCCTCAGAAGGGTCTGCCCTAGGAGAGGCACTGGTGTCAGATGCTCACACCCCATATCGGAATGCTGAATTCCAGTCCCAGCTACTGTGCTTCTGAGCCAGCTTCCTGCTAACATGCACCCTAGGTGGCAGCAGCGGCCTAATTCTTAGGTCTCTACCACCCACCCAGGAGATCTAGATTGAGCACCAGCCTCCTGGCTTCCTCCTGTCCCAGCTCTGGTTTTTAAGTATTTGGGGAGTAACCAGGGGATGAAAGATCTTTCCGTGTCTGTTTGTCTCTCTCTTTCTCTCTGCCTTTCAAATAAAAATGAAAATAGAAATTTTTAAAAAGAAAGCAAAGACCCAGCAATGGTACCAGTGCCATATTCTAAAAAACATTGTTTTATCATTTTAATTTTTTAAAGATTTATTTATTTGAAAGTCAAAGTTACACAGAGAGGAGAGAGAGGTCTTCCATCTGATGATTCACTTCCCAGTTGGCTGCAATGGCTGGAACTATGCCAGTCCAAAGCCAGGAGCCAGGAGCTTCTTCCAGGTCTTCCACACAGGTGCAGGGACCCAAGGACTTGGTCCATCTTCTACTGCTTTCCGAGAGCTGGATGGGAAGTGGAGCAGCCAGGTCTCAAACTGGCACCCATATGGGATGCCAGCGCTTCAGGCCAGGGCATTAACCTACGCCACAACGCCAACCCCAATCATTTTAATTTTATTTACCTCTGCAAAGAGATAATACCAAAGAATGTTCTAGAAGCCATCAATGTGTGTGTGTGTCTGTGTGTGTGTGTGTGTGTAAATAAAAAATAATCTTCCCCCATCGTCCTCATAGTCCTTCCCTCCAGACGTGAGCAATGCTGGCTTTTTGTGAATCTTCTGGAGACATCTTGGGGAGAATGTGGAGGGGTGGTAGAGAGTTTAGCTTATCCTCTCCTTCCTTTCTCAAGTGAGCTGTGATGAGCACCTATTGCTTTACCCCGCCCCCCCACCCCACCCCAAGACTTCCCTGCAAGAGAAATCTCAACTGTCTCTTGGGTCCTTTCTTCTCCCCAGCAGCCTGGGTGGAACAAGCACCCTCAACCATGTGCTTCTGACCTGCACACTTGGTCAGCATTTCAGCCAACATTACCCTAGGAGCTGGGAGCTGCCTGGTGTTCAGGGGCTGATCCTCCTGCTTGGGTGTGGTCACCTTGGAAGGGCAGAGGCCCTGGGACGTGCACCTCCCAAGGACTGGCTCAGGGCTCCTGGAACACAGAATGGGGTGCTGAAAGGCCTGAATGGCAAGCTGGCTCTGTGTGTAGCTCCTAGGCTGAGTTAGGAGTAGGGAGAGTAAACCATGAAGGTGGATCCCAGCCTGAACACCCTCAGAATTCCCTGAAAATGAAACCCCAGGTTTCCTGAATTCCCTGTCAAAGTAGAGCTGCTTGTTTGCATTGGATTAACTGACTTCCAGGTTCTCCATTTCCTTCAGGGGAAGGCACCAGCCGAAATCTGAACTTGGGTAGAGCCAAACCTCAGCAGGTGTCCAGGCTGAAGATGTGTCCAGGTTGCTGTCCCCAGTGCTCTTCCAAGAGTCCCAGGCACACCGGACTAGGACAGACAAAAAGGAAACAGCCAAGGCTCAGCTGCTCATGGACCACAGCTACTCTATCCACCAGGTGATGCCCAGCCCATGCTCTCATTTACTCAACTATTAAGTGACCACTGCCGGTGGTATGGCCCTAGGCCCTGAGGATTTAGCCTAAAAAGAAACGTCCCTCCACCAGGGACTCAAATTCTCGTTGTTGGTGGATTTGCCAGGGGTGGGGGTAGGGGAGGCAGACAATAATTAAGATAAATTAGCACAGTATAGACTAGGATAGGCAGTCGTGAATAGCCACAGTATGGAGGAAAGTAAGCAGATAAGACTTAGCAAGTGGTTGCAATGTTTTCCATTTTGAAAGAATACTTCCGGAGAATAACAAATAGCACAGTGATGTATATTTCCCAACATGAAAAAAAAATGGTTTCCTATGTTTTGGCAGTTTTTTAAGTGTTTCTGGTAGGCTTACAGCCAAATTCCACCACCATTCCTACCCCTTGGGGACAACCCAGGAGGCTGCTGGGTTGCTGTGTTGGGTCATTGAGAGGCACAGAAATGGACCCTGTGCCTTTTCCTTGTTCTTTCTACTGACATAGGGAAAGGGATGCTTCTTTTAGGACTCTTAACTGGTTCTCTTTATTTTTACCCAAACCCACTAACAATGATCCAGAGGAAACCTGACATTCATGATTAATGTTCACATTGATAGTTTTTCCTTGTTTTCATTGACCCAGAGTTTTTCTTATTGCAACTGTCACCCAGGCTTGTACACATCTGAGCCAGCAAAAGCAAATGAATCCCATGTTCTCAACAAGACACCATAAGGGCTAGAATTGACCTTGTTTATCAAATGGGAATTTGTTTTCTCTGCTGAGGTTGGAATTTGACTTGGCCATGAGACTGGAGAGTGAGTCCTGAATTGAATTAATCTTCAACTTGGCACATCGTGTACTTATTTTGTTTGGATTCCTCAGACAAATTGTACTTTTCTATGGGGCAGATGAGATCCTCATTACAGTGACTCAAAAACACATTTTAAGTGAAAATCAGAGGCCAGCGCCGCGGCTCACTAGGCTAATCCTCCACCTTGCGGCGCCGGCACACCGGGTTCTACTCCCAGTCGGGGCACCGGATTCTGTCCCGGTTGCCCCTGTTCCGGGCCAGCTCTCTGCTGTGGCCCAGGAGTGCAGTGGAGGATGGCCCGAGTACTTGGGCCCTGCGCCCCATGGGAGACCAGGAGAAGCACCTGGCTCCTGCCATCGGATCAGCGCGGTGCGCCAGCCACAGAGCGCCAGCCGCGGCAGCCATTGGAGGGTGAACCAACGGCAAAGGAAGACCTTTCTCTCTGTCTCTCTCTCTCTGTCTCTCTCTCTCACTGTCCACTCTGCCTGTCAAAAAAGAAAAAAGAAAAAAAGTGGAAATCAGAGAATGAATGGAGCTATGGAACTGGGGAGAAAGCTCTTGCAAACGTGCATGCATCCATTCAACGTGCATGGAGAGCCGAGTAAGCACCCATCACTGCTGAGAGTGGAGGAACAAAGTTAAGAGACTTACCTGCCTGCATCAGACACCTCTTATGCGCACTTCAGACTCTGTCTAATCTGCCTCTTGTCCTAAACCAATGGTTCTAACTGGGGGCTATTCTGTACCCTCCAAGGCAAGTGGCAATGTCTGGAGACATTTGTTCTTGTCATCATTAGAAGAAGATGTAGGGATGTTTGCCATCTATTGGGCAGAGGCTCAAAATGCTGCTGATCATCCTGCAATAACAGCACAGTCCGCTGAACAAGAATTATCCGCCAGAAGTCCATTGTGCTGACTGGGGCACCCTGTTCTAAGGTTGCTACCACAACCAGTCCTAATGTGAATGACCAACCCTGAAGCTGTCTTTCCTCCTCCTTGCACCACATGTCTCTTGCCATCCTTTGCTCCCATCTCCTTTCTTTGCACCTCGTTTCTTCTCCCCAGGATCATATTCATTAAAGAAATCATGCCAGCAAAGCTTCTTCCTTAGGTTCTGTCTTCTAGGGATTCCAGGGTGAGACATTGACTTTCAAGAACTTTACAGCATTGTAGGAAGAACAGCTAAAAGTATTACCAGGATTTTCAAACAATTCTGGTGTCCTTTGTTTTGTCAAATAAAGGGTGAGAGTTGAGATTTGTTGAGCCCTTATGATATGCCAGTCTCATTCCTTTATCAGCCAATGGAACAATGAACGCATCCCAAAGCTCAGAGAGGTAATCTCAAGGGGATTTTCAAGGCACACATAGTAATAAAGCAGCTGATTCTCCAAGAGACATAGCAATCCTTAAAAATATATGGGTCAGGGCCTGCGCCGCGGCTCACTAGGCTAATCCTCCACCTTGCGGCGCCGGCACACCGGGTTCTACTCCCAGTCGGGGTGGCGGATTCTGTCCCGGTTGCCCCTCTTCCAGGCCAGCTCTCTGCTGTGGCCAGGGAGTGCAGTGGAGGATGGCCTAAGTCCTTGGGCCCTGCACCCCATGGGAGACCAGGAGAAGTACCTGGCTCCTGCCATCGGATCAGCACGGTGCGCCGGCCGCAACACGCCAGTCACAGCGGCCATTGGAGGGTGAACCAACGGCAAAGGAAGACCTTTCTCTCTGTCTCTCTCACTGTCCACTCTGCCTGTCAAAAATAAATAAATATATATATTTATATATGTAAATATATATATATATAAATAAATATAAATATATATATATATGGGTCAGAACTGTTGAGGCAGAAATTGTCCCAGATCCCAAAAGCCTGTAAATGACAACACTGGAACTTAAACCCAATTTTCTATCAAGAGCATTTATAGCTAAAATCCCACCTGTTGCTTTTCTTCTTGTGTCTTTTTTTTTTATCTTTTATTTAATGAATATAAATTTCCAAAGTACGACTCATGGGTTACAATGGCTTTCCCCCCTATACCGTCCCTCCCACCCACAACCCTCCCCTTTCCCACTCCCTCTCCCCTTCCATTCACATTAAGATTCATTTTCGATTATCTTAATATACAGAAGATCAGCTTAGTATACCTTAAGTAAGGATTTCAACAGTTTGTTCCCACACAGAAACATAAAGTGAAAAATAATAGATGATTTTTTTTTAAATGATGATGAAATCAGATCAGACCTATTGTCATGTTTAATCCCAGTGAGAGTCAAGTTGGGAATTGATAATTTCTTTTTTTTTTTTTTTAAGGAAGATCAGTTTAGTGTACATTAAGTAAAGATTTCAATCGTTTGCACCCCCATAGAAACACGAAGTGAAATATACTGTTTGAGTACTCGTTATAGCATTAAGCCTCAGTGTACAGCACATTAAGGACAGAGATCCTACATGAGGAGTAAGTGCACAGTGACTCCTGTTGTTGACTTTACAAATTGACACTCCTGTTTATGGCATCAATAATCTCCCTATGCACCAGTTATGAGTTTCCAAGGCTATGGAAGCCCCTTGAGTTCTCCGACTCTTATCTTGTTTAGACAAGGTCATAGTCAAAGTGGAGGTTCTCTCCTCCCTTCAGAGAAAGGCACCTCCCTCTTTGAAGACCTGTTCTTTCCACTGGGATCTCACTCACAGAGATCTTTTTGCCAGAGTGTCTTGGCTTTCCATGCCTGAAATATTCTCATGGGCTTTTCAGCCAGATCCGAGTGCCTTTAGGGCTGATTCTGAGGCCAGAGTGCTATTTAGGACATCCGCCATTCTATGAGTCTGCTGAGTATCTCACTTCCCATGTTGGATCACTCTCCCCTTTATTTATTCTATCGGTTAGTGTTAGCAGATACTAGACTTGTTTATGTGCTCCCTTTGACTCTTAGTCCTTTCATTATGATCAATTGTGAACTGAAATTGATCACTTGGAATAGTGAGATGGCATTGGCACATGCCACCTTGATGGGATTGAATTGGAATCCCCTGGTATGTTTCCAACTCTACCAATTGGGGCAAGTCAGCCCGAGCATGCCCCAAATTATACATCTCTTCCCTCTCTTATTCCCACTTTTATGTTTAACAGGGATCACATTTCAGTTAATTTTCAACACTTAAGAATAACTGTGTGATAATTACAGAATTAAACCAGTCATATTAAGTAGAACAGACAAAAAAAAAACTACTAAGAGGGATAATGTATTAAGTTGTCCATTAGCAGTCAGGGCTATGCTGATCAAGTCACCATTTCTCATAATGTCCATTTCACTTCAGGAGGTTTCCTTTTTGGTGTTCAGTCAGTTGTCACCGATCAGGGAGAACATATGGTATTTGTCCCTTTGGGACTGGCTTACTTCACTCAGCATGATGTGTTCCAGATTCCTCCATTTTGTTGCAAATGACTGGATTTCGTTGTTTCTTACTGCGGTATAGTATTCTAAAGAATACATATCCCATAATTTCTTTATCCAGTCTACCATTGATGGGCATTTAGGTTGGTTCCAGGTCTTGGCTATTGTGAATTGTGCTGCAATAAACATTAGGGTGCAGACCGCTTTTTTCTTTATCAATTTAAACTCCTTTGGGTAAATTCCAAGGAGTGGGATGGCTGGGTCGAACGGTAGGGTTATATTCAGGTTTCTGAGGAATCTCCAGACTGATTTCCATAGTGGCTTGACCAGTTTGCATTCCCACCAACAGTGGGTTAGTGTCCCTTTTTCCCCACATCCTCGCCAGCATCTGTTGTTGGTAGATTTCTGTATGTGAGCCATTCTAACCGGGGTGAGGTGAAACCTCATTGTGGTTTTGATTTGCATTTCCCTGATTGCTAGTGACCTTGAACATTTTTTCATGTGCCTGTTGGCCATTTGGATTTCCTCTTTTGAAAAATGTCTATTGAAGTCCTTGGCCCATCTCTTAAGTGGGTTGTTGGTTTTGTTTTTGTGGAGTTTCTTGATCTCTTTGTAGATTCTGGTTATTAACCCTTTATCTGTTGCATAGTTTGCAAATATTTTTTCCCATTCTGTTGGTTGTCTCTTCACTCTCCTGACTGTTTCTTTTGCAGTACAGAAACTTCTCAATTTGATGCCATCCCAATAGTTGATTTTGGCTTTGACTGTCTGTGCCTCCGGGTCTTTTCCAGAAATTCTTTGCCTGTGCCAATATCTTGAAGGGTTCCTCCAATGTTCTCTAATAACTTAATGGTGTCAGGACGTAGATTTAGGTCTTTAATCCACATTGAGTGGATTTTTGTGTAAGGTGTAAGGTAGGGGTCTTGCTTCATGCTTCTGCACGTGGAAATCCAGTTTTCCCAGCACCATTTATTGAATAGACTGTCCTTGCTCCAGGAATTAGTTTTAGATCCTTGATCAAATATAAGTTGGCTGTAGATGTTTGGATTGATTTCTGGTGTTTCAATTCTGTTCCATTGGTCTATCCATCTGTTTCTGTACCAGTACCATGCTGTTTTGATTACAACTGCCCTGTAGTATGTCCTGAAGTCTGGTATTGTGATGCCTCCGGCTTTGTTTTTGTTGTACAAGATTGCTTTAGCTATTCGAGGTCTCTTGTGCCTCCATATGAATTTCAGCATCATTTTTTCTAGATCTCCGAAGAATGTCTTTGGTATCTTGATTGGGATTGCATTGAATCTATAAATTGCTTTTGGGAGAATGGACATTTTGATGATGTTGATTCTTCCAATCCATGAGCATGGAAGATTTTTCCATTTTTTGGTATCCTCTTCTATTTCTTTCTTTAAGGTTTTGTAATTTTCATCGTAGAGATCTTTAACGTCCTTGGTTAAGTTTATTCCAAGGTATTTGTTTTTGTAGCTATTGTGAATGGGATTGATCTTAGCAGTTCTTTCTCAGTCATGGCATTACTTGTGTATACAAAGGCTGTTGATTTTTGTGCATTGATTTTATATCCTGCCACTTTGCCAAACTCCTCTATGAGTTCCAATAGTCTCTTAGTAGAGTTCTTTGGATCCTCTAAGTACAGAATCATATCGTCTGCGAAGAGGGATAGTTTGACTTCTTCCTTCTTGATTTGTATTCCTTTGATTTCTTTTTCTTGTCTGATGGCTCTGGCTAAAACTTCCAGAACTATATTGAATAGCAGTGGTGAGAGTGGGCATCCCTGCCTGGTGCCAGATTTCAGTGGAAATGCTTCCAACTTTTCCCCATTCAATAGGATGCTGGCTGTGGGTTTTTTATAAATTGCTTTGATTATATTGAGGAGTGTTCCTTCTATACCCAATTTGCTTAGAGTTTTCATCATGAAAGGGTGTTGAATTTTATCAAATGCTTTCTCTGCATCAATTGAGATAACCATATGGTTTTTCTTCTGCAGTCTGTTAATGTGGTGAATCACATTGATTGATTTGCGAATGTTGAACCATCCCTGCATACCAGGGATGAATCCCACTTGGTCTGGGTGGATGATTTTCCTGATGTGTTGTTGTATTCTATTGGCCAGAATTTTATTGAGGATTTTTGCATCTATGTTCATCAGGGATATTGGTCTGTAATTTTCTTTCAGTGCTGCATCTTTCTCTGGCTTAGGGATTAAGGTGATGCTGGCTTCATAGAAAGAATTTGGGAGGATTCCCTCTTCTTCGATTGTTCTGAATAGTTTGAGAAGAAATGGGATTAGTTCTTCTTTAAATGTCTGGTAGAATTCAGCAGTGAATCCATCTGGTCCTGGGCTTTTCTTTGTTGGGAGGGCCTTTATTACAGTTTCAATTTCTGTTTCAGTTATGGGTCTATTTAGGTTTTCGATGTCTTCCTGGTTCAATTTAGGTAGGTTGCATGTGTCCAGGAATCTATCCATTTCTGATAGGTTTTCCTGTTTGCTGGCATACAGGTCCTTGTAGTAATTTCTGATGATTCTTTTTATTTCTGTGGTGTCTGTTGTTACGTTTCCTTTTTCATCTCTGATTTTATTGATTTGGGTCTTTTCTCTTCTTTTTTTAGTTAGTTGGGCCAATGGGGTGTCAATTTTGTTTATTTTTTCAAAAAACCAGCTTCTCGCTTGGCTGATTTTTTGTAATGTTTTTTTGGATTCAATCCTGTTAATTTCTTCTCTGGTTTTAATTATTTCTCTTCTCCTACTAGATTTGGGTTTGGTTTGCTGCAGTTTTTCTAGGTCCTTGAGGTGCGCTGAAAGCTCATTTATTTGGTACCTTTCCAATTTCTTGATATAGGCACCTATTGCTATAAATTTGCCTCTCAATACTGCTTTTGCTGTATCCCATAAGTTTTGATATGTTGTGTTGTTGTCTTCATTTACTTCCAGAAAGTTTTTGATTTCTCTTTTGATTTCTTGAATGACCCAGTGTTCATTCAGGAGCATGTTGTTCAGTCTCCATGTGTTTGCATACTTTCTGGGGTTTCCTGAGTTGCTAATTTCCAGCTTCATCCCGCTGTGGTCTGAGAAGCTGCATGGTATGATTCTAATTCTTTTAAATTTGCTGAGACTTGCTTTATGGCCTAGTATGTGATCCATCCTAGAGAAGGTTCCATGTGCTGCTGAGAAGAATGTGAAGTCTGTAGATGTAGGGTTGAAAGTTCTGTAGATATCTGTTAGATCCATTTGGGCAATAGTGTCAATTAAATCTGCTGTTTCCTTGTTGATCTTCTGTCCAGATGATCTGTCTATTTCTGAGAGTGGAGTATTGAAGTCCCCCAGTACTATTGTATTGGAATCTAAATCTCCCTTTAAGTCCCTTAACATATCTTTTAAATAGACCGGTGCCCTGTAATTAGGTGCATATACATTTATAATAGTTACATCTGTTGAATTGAACCCTTAATCATTATATAGTGTCCCTCTTTGTCTCTCTTAACAGTTTTTGTATTAAAGTTTATTTTGTCTGATATTAATATGGCTACACCTGCTTTTTTTTGGTTTCTGTTGGCATGGAATATCTTTTTCCAACCTTTCACTTTCAGTCTGCATGCCTCTTTGTTAGAGAGATGTGTTTCTTGTAGGCAACAAATAGTTGGGTTGTGTTCTGTGAGCCAGTCAGCCAAACGGTGTCTTTTAACTGAAGAATTCAGACCATTAATGTTCAATGTGACAATTGATACGTAGTGACTTTGCCCTGCCATTTTCCCGGAAATATTTTCTAGTATATGCTTTGAGCTTCCCATGCTCTTTTACTGGTAGGTGTTCTTCCTTTCCCTTCTTTCATATTGATGGCCGTGTTTCTGTGTTTCTGAGTGTAGCACATCTTTAAGTATCTTTTGCAGGGCCGGACGAGTGGCCACAAAGTCTTTCAATTTCTGTTTGCTATGAAAGGTCTTTATTTCACCTTCATTCACAAATGAGAGCTTGGCAGGATATAATATTCTGGGCTGGCAGTTTTTCTCTCTTAGCACCTGTGCTATGTCTCGCCATTCCCTCCTAGCTTGTAGGGTTTCTGATGAGAAGTCAGCTGTGAGTCTGATTGGAGATCCTCTGAGAGTAATCTGACGTTTCTCTCTTGCACATTTTAGGATCTTTTCTTTATGTTTCACTGTGGTAAGTTTAATTACCACGTGTCGTGGTGAGGATCTCTTTTGGTCATGTTTATTGGGGGTTCTATGAGCTTCCTGTACTAGGATATCTCTGTCCTTCTCCAAACCTGGAAAGTTCTCTGCTAGTATCTCACTAAAAAGGCCTTCCAATCCTTTCTCTCTCTCCATGCCTTCAGGAACTCCTAGAACTCGAATGTTGGTTTTTTTAATAGTATCCTGTAGATTCCCAACAATATTTTTTAGGTTTCTAATTTCCTCTTCTTTTCTTTGGTTTGACTGTATGTTTTCCTGTGCTCTATCTTCTAAGTCCGATATTCTCTCTTCTGCTTCACCCATTCTGTTTTTAAGGCTTTCTAATGTGTTTGTCATTTGATCTATTGAGCTCTTCATTTCATTTTGATTTCTCTTGACTATTACACTTTCCTGTTCTACTAGTTTCTGAGTTTCATTTTGACTCTTCCTTAAAATTTCGTTTTCACGAGAGAGATTTTCAATCTTGTCCATTAAGGATTTCTGTAGTTCAAGGATTTGCTTTTGAAAACTTCTAAATGTTCTTATCATAAATTTTTTTGAAATCCGTATCTTGCATTTCTTCTATCTCATCATCTTCATACTCTTGGCTTGGGGTGTTTTGCTTATTTGGAGGCATCATAGTGTCATCGTTGATCTTGCTCCCTCTATTTCTGTGTTTGTTACTCGGCATAGTTAATTCTTCTTGCGTCACTGTGCGTTTTTTTTTTCTTTTTTTTTTTTTATACTGTGTCCGTGTTAAGTGGACTGCCTGCTGTTGGAGGAGCCTTGGAGGCTTGAGATGGGTGCGGCCTGAGAGCTCTGCCTGGTTCTTCCTGGTTAAGGGTGTGCAAAGGTGACACCCTCAGGTTATGCGTGGTAAATCTCTCTCTTTTTATTTATTTATTTATTTTATTTATTCAGGGGGTAAGTAACACCGCAGGGCAGGGCTGTGCAGAATTGATGGTATTTAGCTTCCAGTCTTTGGCTCCTCTGGACTCCCACTGGGTTGCCTAGGCTACTGAATTGTAGTGACTCAGTTCCTTAACTCTCCCCCATTGATATGTAAATCCAAAGAGGAGGCCTGCTCTTTGTCTCTTGGGAATTCTTCAAGCCTTGCAGCCTTGTAACCTTTGCAAGGTTAGGGGGAAGAGAAACCCCGAAGCTTTTTTTTTTCCTTCTTTCCGGTAGTGAGTTTGCTGCACTTTCCGGCCCCCCTCTAGATTCTGACCCCCGTTTCCCCACCAATGTCTCGGGTTATTGAGCTCACCTCCCCTTCCAGCGCCAATGTGTGGACTCGGAGCCCTGAGCGTCCCAAGTCTCCCCGCTGTTGTCTGTGTGGCATGCACTCCCCTTGGAGCACTGTCGCGTAGACCCTGGGGCTTCTGCGGCTGGGTCCTGCGACTTGGCTTCCGCGTGGTGGGCGACCTTGTTCTCCCAGTAGGTCCTCCAATTCACGCCTGCTCCATCCAGAAGGGTTTCCCCTGCAATTTTTTTGGTTCTATTTTCTGCGGCTACCGTAACTCCCCTTTTATTAAACTAAATTTTCCCGGACTATCGGTGCGCGCCCTCACTATTCCGCCATCATCTTCTTCTTGTGTCTTTTTAAGCCACTCATTCATATGGTCCCCTGCATTGTCTTGTGAGGTCAGCCAAATGATATATTTTTAAAAATTTTCCTTGTATAGATTAGGTAATTGAGGCTTACAAACTATCAGAACTGAAAAGATCCTCTAATCCAATAGGTTACAACTGGGGTAAAATTGTCCCTTATAGACACTGATAATGTCTGGAGTTGCTTTACATTGTCATGGCAGAGGGTAGGTGCCACTTGCATCACACAGGACAGCACCCACAACAAAGCATTACGAGGCCTGACATGTGATGAGCAGCAATGCTGGGATCCTCTAGTCTAGCTCCTTCACTTCACAGATGAGCAGTTGTCCAAGTTCTTCACCAGGATCATTAGCAGAACAGGGACTTGTCTGCTCGCTTCTTACCATCCTTCCTTCTCACTCCAAGGGAGACATCTCTGACTCAAACCAGTGCTGACTCTATCAAGTGGGCCATCACCACTGTTTCCTCCCACTGGCCAGGGTTGAGCAGGTTCATCTGATGTTGTGGTCTTCTATGTGACCTTGCTACTGAGGGCAGACTCCCCCCAGCAGTGCTGAGCTCTGGACAGCAAGGCTTGAGATGCATTTCTAAGTGAGCAAGGACTCTCATCTCTGCTGCTTTCTGAGTTTACCAGCTGCCCATCCAAAGGAGCTGCATTGCTGTCCTCTCTGGCAAAACAAAGTGACTGGAATCCGAGAATTGTGGCAGATGTAGGCTTGGAGAGATGTGTGACTCTGTGACTCCTAGTTCAGGGCTTGAACTGACTCTGCCACTCACTTGCACAAGAGCAGAGTCATGTGACTTAACTCCTCTGGGTTTCTGTTTCCCTGTTAGAAAGCACTGGTTTCTGGGTGCTCCTTGTGGTATGGTTAGGGGAATCCATTGAGCCTGGTTGTGGGTGTGAATGGCTGCGTGACAAACCACCCCCGAACACAGTAGCTCTGAACAGCTCTCCGTTCTTTTCATCTCATGAGTTTGTGGGTCAAGAATTTGAGCTTGGCAGGAATCTTTTTGCTCCAAGCAGCATCCGCTGAGATCCTCAGTGGTTCTCAGCCACCAGCTGAGTTGTGCTGGAGGTTTCAAGACTGCTTCACACATAAGCCCAGGGCCCTTGGCAGGGGTGACTAAGACCCTTGCCCTTTCCATGCCATCTTAGGGTCCTGCGTGTGGTTTCTCCAGCAGGGCAGTCAGATTCCTTTCATGATAGCTCAGGCCCTCCCAAGACCATAGCAGAAGCCCCCAGTATTCTTAAAGATTAGGCCCAGAGCAGCATATTTCTGTGGCATTATACTGGGGAAGAGCAGTCGCATTTCAGCCAAGATTAAAGGATGAGTAGCCTGAAATAGGCCCCACCTTCCAATAGGATTGCTAAAAATATCTGCAGCCATCTTGAGTCCACCACAAGCACCTATTAAGTTTCAGGGATTGTTGCAGAGGGTAGGATAGGGCCACAATTAAAGAAGCAAAGTTCCCTTCTTATAGAGGCCATCATATTAAAGTAAGGTCATTGGGTGGGCCCCAATCCAGTATGACAGTGTACTTATAAAAAGGGGAACTGTGGGTGCAGAGGCATGTAAGTACAAAGCTAGCACCATGTGCACATCAAGATGGCCATCTATAAACTGGGAAGAGACCCGTTCCTCTCAGCCCTCCCTAGGAGTCAACCTGGCAGCACCTGCGGGGTACTTCCAGCCTTCGTTGCTGGGGGATGATAAGTACTGTCACTGAAGCTACCTATGCTTTTTACTTTGTTATGACAGCACCAGAGCGTGATATGAAGGCAATAGCCCCAGGAAGAAATGGCAGGAAATGTAGTCAGGGGCAGTGTGGACCCTATCAGAGTTCAGAATTTGTACTAAGGGCATTTGGGAGTCACTGTAGGATTTTGTTTTAGATTCAGGTAAGTTTTCATTTCATTAACTGATTTTTTATTTGAAATTTTTTCAGCTTTATCAAGGTGTAACTGACCATTAAATCCTGACCCATATGTTGTGGCACATCAGATTAAGCCCTCACTTGTGCTGCTAGCATCCCATATCAGAGCCCTGGTCAAGCACTTGCTGCTCCACTTCCCATCCAGTTCCCTTCCACCCACATGGGAGACCTGGATGGAGCTCCAGGCTCCTGGCTTTGGCCTGGCCCAGCCCAGGTGGTTGAGGCCATTTAGGGAGAGAACCAATGGATGGAAGATCTCTCTTTCTCTTTCTCTCTTTGCCTCTCACTTGCTGTCACTCTGCCTTTCAAATAAATAAATAATTTTTTAAAAAGTTGATGTGTTGATATATGCATACATCGTGGAATGATTACCATAATTGAGCTAACTTATCCACCACTTCGCATAGCTGCATTTTGCATGTGTGTGTAGTGAGAACATTTAAGATCCCCTCTCTTAGCAGTTTTCCAGCAGACAATATGTTAATACTAACAGTTGTCATCATGTTGAACAATAGATTTTCAGAAAGTGTCATACTGATACTTTGTACCCTTTGAACAACTTCTCTGTTTCCTCCTCCTCACTTGTTCCCTCCAATTCCTGGAAACCACTGTTTTACTCTCTTCTTCCCTGAGTTAAACTTTTTAGATCCCACATTGTGCTATGAGGATACTTATTTTGGTTTTCATCTACAGTTCTTGGCTCATAACTCCCTCCTCAAGGCAGATCACAGAAACTAGAATTTCCTTCCCACAGTGCAGGTCATAGAAACACCAATCTTTCCTTGTCTTTCTGTCTTAGAGCTGACCACACACACAAAAAAAATCCTCTGACCTGCCTTGTCTGATAGTGGACGCTAAGACACTTTTCAGAAGGAATTCTGACCCATACCTGGAAGAAAGCTATACAAGAAGGCCAAGAAGAATCTGAATAGACCAGTCTTGGTAGGCTTCCCCAGTCAGCCAGTTGACATCACATCATAGCTGTTTTGTCCAGTTATATTTCTACATGATTGTTCGTGCTTCAATCATGCTTATGCAATGAAATCTCCATAAAAACCCAAAAAGGGCAGTTTTCAGAGAGCTTCTGTATAGTTGAACACATGGAGGTTTATGGGTAGGTGAGCCAGAACGCATCCACATGACCAGGAAGGTGGCACACCCCAAGTCAGCAGGGATAGAGGGTTCTGCACTAGAGACCATTCCAGGTGCCACTCTATGTATTTCTTCAGCTGAATGTTTGTCACCTTTAAAACATCCTTTATAATAAGTAGTAAATACAAGTGTTTTGTACTGAGATCTATGAGCTTTTCTAGCAAATCAATCAAGGCTAAAAGAGGGGAGATCTTAAGAATTCTAAGTTACAGCCAGGGAGAAGTTCTGGAGAAATGGACTTCCAACTGGTGTCTGAAGTGGGGCAGTTTCCTGGGACTGAGTCTTCCACCTGTTGGCTCCAGTGCTATCTCTGGGAAGACAGTGTCATAAATGAACTGAATGAGGTGACACCTAGCTGGTGTTTTGGCGGAATGGATTGCTTGCTTGCTGGTTGGGAGAAATCCCCACACCTTTTGGGGTCACAGACTGGATCTATGTTGTGGGCATATAGTAGGAGAGATTGAATTTGGCTTTGGTTTTGTTTTGCCCCACTGTATCCCTCACACATATAAGTGAGATCATACAGGGCTTGCCTTTCTATGCCTGGTTCCTTTGAGCATAATGTCTGTCAGGTTCACCCATGGTGTTACAAATGGCAGGATTTCTTTTGTAAGGTTGATAGCATTCCATAGGATATAGTATAGTATGCAGTGTAGTAACAGTGTATAAGTCACATTTCCTTCATGCCTTCATATGTTGACAGGCACTCAGGTTGTTTCTGTATCTTGGTCATTGTGGATAATGCTGTAGTGAACATGCATGTTGATATATCTGGAAAATACTGATTCTACTTTCTTTGGGTATATTTACAGAAGTGGGATTACTGTGTCATAAGATAGTTCTGTTTTCCATTGTTTAAGAAAACTCCATAATGTTTTCCATAATGCTGCAATGATTTGCATTCACACCAGCAAGGCGTAAGGATTCTCTTTTCTCTATATCATTACCAAAACCACTTTTTCTCTTGTCCTGTTAATAACAGACATACTAAACAGGTTTAAAATCATTGTGATGTTAAGGTAGATTTCTCTGATGATTTGTGATGTTGAGGATTTTTCATTTCAGCCATTTGTGAAATGTCCATTCAGACCTTTGGCCTACTTTTTAATCAGATAACTTGCTTTCTTGCTATGGTTGTTTGAGTTCCGTATATATTTTGAACATTAACCAAATCAGATATTTGGCTTGTAAATGTCTTCTCCCATTCCATATGTTTGTCTTCACTCTGTAGATTTTTTTCCTTGGCTGTGCAGAAGCATTGTAGTTTCATGGAATCCAATTTGCAAATTTTTCTTTGGGTTTCACATCCAGAAAGGTCATTGTCCAGACCAATACCATGAAACTTTCCTTTTATGTTTTCTTTAAGTTGTATAGTTTCAGATCTTATCTTTACATTGTTACCTCATTTTGAGTTGATATTAATATTTGGCATGAGTGGCCTAATTTCATCCTTCTCAAATGGATATCAAGTTGTAACAATACTATTTATTGAAGAGACTGTTCTTTCTCCATTGTGTGTTCTGAACATCTTCGTCAGAAGTCAGTTGATTTATGTGCATTTTTTTATCATATTGGTTTGATTACTTAAAGCTTTGTAGTATATTTTAAAATCAGGTAGTGATATGAGTCCAGTTTTGTTCTTTTTGCTCAAGGTTGTTTTGGCTAATTATGTTATTTTGTGTGGTTCCATATTAATTTTAAGATACTTCTTCTATATCTGCAAGAAATGTCATTGAAATTTTGATAAGGATTTCATTGAATCTGCAGACTGCCTTGAGTAGGATGGACATTTTAATAATATTAATCTTCCAATCCATGAGGATGGGATACATCTTTTTATTTGTTTTTTTCTTCAATTTTTTTCATCAGTGTTTTATAGTTTACAGTAAGTCTCTCACCTTCATGGTTAATTTAATTCCTAAATATTTACTTTTATTTTATTTTATTGCTATTGTGAATGGGATTGTTGCCTTGATTTCTTTTTAAGATAGTTAATTGTGAGTGTATAGAAACATTACTTGTCTATGGCCATACCACCCTGAATCCACCCAATCTTATCTAATCTTGCCGTGGTTAGTACTTGGATGGAAGAAATAGTACTGATTTTTGTGTAATGATTTTGATTCCTGCAACTTTACTCGATGTGTTTATTAGTTCTGTTTTTTTTTTTTCTTTTGGTGGAGTGTTTAGGATTTTTTATAAATAAATCATGAGCAGACAGCTCATTTTACTTCCTTATTCCTGATTTGGATGCCTCTTATTTTTTTTTCTTGACTCACTGCTCTGGCGAGGACTTCTATTGTGTTGAAAAAAAGTACAGTGTCAAAAGGGGAATCCTTGTTTAATTCCTAATCTTAGAGCAAAAGCTTTCATGCAGTGTTTTTTTTTTTAATTCATTTAGTTGCCTATATAGATTTTCTTGAATGTCATTGAGCACCTTTAAGATGATTATTTTTCATTCACTTCCAGGCAATTCATAGATTTCCAATGCTTTATTAGTTTTCTTTCCTGGTGTCCTGTTGGCCTGATTTTTTTTCTTACAGCCTTGCAATGATATCTGTGCATGTGAAGGAGTAATACTGCTGCCAGTCCTTATGAACTGACTGGCCAGTTGAAGTATTCTGCTAGGATCCCTGGGTAGACTCCAGAACCGTGATCCAAAGGGCTGGTGCAGGGACAAGAGTCTACTTTGGGGTATACAGACAGCAGGCCTGTAACCTGGTTTGCAGTTTGGTGTGATGTCCTCCAGGTCCCTGGGTCACCTCCTGTTGGATCAGGGTGTGGGTCACCCTGGGCAGGCAGCACTGCTCCAGTCTGAAGCTGAGAGAGCAGAAACCACATTGCAAAGCTGCTTCAGGCTTTATAGCAGACTTTCAAGTCTTCAGGCCTGACTCTAGTGTCACACACGGACATGTCTCCTGGGGGTTCTCATCGGCAGCTGAAAGAAGCCAGAGCTCAGACTCGGGGCTATTTCAGTATCTGCTATGGGACCAAGACTTGTCAGCTGCCCCTGAGGACTCAGATTGGTGTGGCCCTTCATGGGTCCTGACTGGGCACAATTGCTATCAGATCATAGCTCTGAGGAGGTAGAGTCAAGCATTGGGGTCATTTTGGGATCCACTGTGCAGCTGAACTTGGCAAGATTTCCCCAGTGGCACAGATGGGCAAATCTCCAGCTGTTCCCTGGGAAGGCAGACCTGCCCTTGGGCTCCAGCGTAGAGGGACTGGAGCCAATTTTCAGGTCCCTTTCAGGATCTTGTGTTGGATGTAGATCAGCAAGCCTGCCCCTGGGGTTCAGTAGACCTGGGTCCCTATGCAAGCAGGACTGATCTCACACTGCAGCTGCAATGGGCTGGAGCTGAGTTAGAGCAGACAAGTTAAATGGTTGTTTCAGGGGCCATGGTCAAGATCAAGTGTGCTAGCCCTCTCCTGATGCATTGGTGTGCATGACTCATGCTGGGCCACTTGACAGATGACTCCTGCAGACCATCTGACCAAGGCCAGATAGGGTTTTAGCCAAGCTTTAGGTTGATGTGGGTCATTTCTGGAGCTGAAACCATAGGCAAGGGGCCTGTGTTGTGGCATAGCGGGTAAAGCCACTGCCTGCAGTGCTGGCATCCCATATGAGTGCCGTTTCAAGTCCTGGCTACTCCACTTCCAATCCAGCTCTCTGCTATGGCCTGGGAAAGCAGTAGAAGGTGTCCCAAGTCCTTGGGCCCCTGTACCCATTTGGGAGACCTGGAAGAGGCTCCTGGCTCCTGGCTTTGGATCAGCACAGCCCTGGCCATTGCAACCAGTTGGGGAGTAAATCAGCAGATAGAAGACCGACCGACCTCCCTCCTTCCCTCCCTCCCTCCCTCCCTCCCTCCCTCCCTCCCTTCCTCTCTCCCTCCCTCCCTCCCTTCCTCTCTCCCTCCCTCCCTCTCTCCCTCTCTCTCTCTCTCTACCTTTCCTCTCTGTGTAACTCTGACTTTCAAATAAATAAATAAATCTTAAGAAAAAAAAAAACAAAACAAAGAAACCATAGGCAAAGTGTCTGCCACCCAGGTGTAGTCCACCCTCTAAACAACACTCCCAGAGTTTGGGCTCTCCTGGGCTTTCACAAACTCCTACTCAGATGCTGAGTCTCCCACAAAGGCACTTTGGTTTGTCTACGAATGGCTAAGAAATTCTGCTGTGGGGGCTACAGCCGGAGGATGACCTAATGTAGTGTTGCCCTGGTCATTCCCCAGCTTCCTTTGTTTCTGAAGAGAGCTCTGTGGTTGTTTGAAATCTCTGTCCCCATGTGCTGGATCATTTTGCTCTGTCTGCTTTTACAATTTTCTCTTCATTTTTTTGGTTCTAAGAAATTTGATTAAGGTATGCTTAAGTATGATTCCTTTTTTTTTCTTCGCATTTTTCTTGTTTTGGATTTTCTGATTTTTTTTTTAATTTGTAAATATGTATTTTTACCAAAATCTGAAAACTTTCAGCAATTGTTTCTCAAAATCTTGCTTTCTGTGTTCTTTTTGGACTCCACTTGTGTATATTATTCCACAGTTGACCAAGAGACCGTCCATTCTTTTTTTTTTTTTTTTAAGATTTTATTTATTTATTTGAGAGGTAAAGTTTTAGACATTGAGAGGGGGAGGGAGAGAGAGAGAGGTCTCCCGTCCGCTGGTTCACTCCTCAAATGGCTGCAGTGGCTGGAGCTGAGCCAGTCCAGAGCCAGGAGCCAGGAGCTTCTTCCAGGTCTCCCATGTGGGTGCAGGGGCCCTGGTGCTTGGGGCATCTTCTACTGCTTTCCCAGGCCATAGCAGAGAGCTGGATTGAAAGAGTTGCAGCCAGGACTCGAACCGGCGCCCATATGGGATGCTAACGCCAGGAGCAGAGGATTAATCTGTGGCACAGCACCAGCTCTGAGACCAGCCATTCTTTTCCAATATTTTTCTCTCTGTTCTTCAGACTGATCATTTTTTGACCGGATTTCAAGTTCACTGAGTTTCTTTGAACCTCTCCAATCTTCTGTAGAGGCCACTCCGTTAATTTTTAATTTAAGGTAATAGATTTTTCAGTTAAACATTCTTAGTAAAAAATCACTTCTATTTCTCTGCCAGGACTTTATTTATTCACTTTAAGCATATTTTCTCTTGCTCCTCAAGCATAATCATTGTATTTATGGCATAGCTATTTAAATCCTTATCCATAAATTCCAACATCTGGATTATTTACTTCCCCATCAATATCCTATTTCTCTTGAAAATGGGTCACATTTTCCCATTTCTTTTCTGGATTTTATGCTGAGCATTGTCTTAATTTGTTGTAAAGAACCTGGATTTTGCTTTGTTTTTCTGAGGTATTGTTTTCTTATTTGCTTTAGTAGGCAGTTAGCTTGGCCATACTCAAACTAGAAACTCCACTCTGCAGTGTCTAATCACTGAAGACTTTGCTCAGTTGTTGTAGCCCAGAGCTGCATGGAATCTTTGTATTTCAGGGATTAGTTACAGATTTGGGGAGAATTTATAAATAGAATTTAGAGCTTTCCTAATTCAACTCTCTTTCTTGGATTTTCTATTTTAAAATGGAAAACTCATATAATCCCTCCATGTGTGGACTCCCTACCATTTCCACCTGCCTTGGTTGCTCTCTAGGACATTGTGATAGATATGGTTTCTAATATTTCATTTGGAGTTTGTGGTTGGTATCTGTCAGAAGCTTGGTCCTGTGGATGATGCACCTCCATTACTTGAAGTAAAAGCTCTGTAATTATATTCCTGCTCATCAATTATTTTATTAACTTCTGCCACACACCCACAGGCTTTGTGAGTATTTAATATTGAACTCCAGAAAAAAAAGTTATCTTATGATAAGATGCCTCCGGAGCTCCCATGAGACTGGAAGAGGGAATTGTAGATTAGAATCAAGCTTCAAGCTGAGTTTTATTTTGCCTCAGAGCTTTTTTTACCTGATGAAATCCAAAGATGTTGATTCTAGAAATCAAAACAAAGATGAATTTCAAAGAAATGTATATTCTTTCAGTTGGAAGTTATTCCCATGATCAAAATGTGTTGATAATTGAACATGGTGATTGAGAACTAGAATTTAGAGCCAGGTAGACATGGGTTCAAATGGGTTTAAATGCTCTTTCTGTCATTTCTTATCTGTGTGACTTTAGAAAAGTATCTTAAAATCTTGGGCATCCTAAGAACTAGTCATGGGGCTCCAAACCCATAAGAATCAGTGGTATAAATGTCATCTTCACTGTTAAAATGATCATATTAAAGGCAACAGATAGACTGGTCCAAGTTTAAAATGGATGATATAAATAACATCAAGTACCTGGTAAAAATAATAAAATTAAAAAGGAAGGAAGAACCAACATGGGAAACAGTCCACATAGCAGACTTCTAGAATGACATTTGCGATTAATAACACTCTGACCTCAGAATCAACCCTTTGGCCAGCGCCGCAGCTCACTAGGCTAATCCTCCACCTGCGGCGCACCCTGGATTCTAGTCCTGGTTGGGGTGCCAGATTCTGTCCCTGTCACTCCTTTTCCAGTCCAGCTCTCTGCTGTGGCCCAGGAAGGCAGTGGAGGATGGCCCAAGTCCTTGGGCCCTGTACCCACATGGGAGACCAGGAGGAAAGCACTTGGCTCCTGGCTTTGGGTCGGCACAGCACGCTGGCCATAGTGGCCATTTGGGGGGGTGAACCAATGGAAGGAAGACCTTTCTCTCTGTCTTTCTCTCACTATCTAACTCTGCCTGTCAAAAAAAAAAAAAAAAAAAGAATCAACCCTTAAGACCTCCTAGTCAGGCTGAAAGGCCTGCAAGAGCATTTCAGGCATGGAAAGCCAAGACTCTATGACAAAAAATAACCCATATCCTACATGGCAGATCTCTGTGAGACCTCAGAGGAAAGAAAGGGTCATCAAAGAAGGAGACACTCTACTCTGAAGGGAGGAGAGAACATCCACTTTGCTTATGGCCATGTCCAAATACTGATGGAGTCTATGGTCACAAAAGGCTTCCATAGCCTTGGCAGCACATGGCAAGAGCCTTGGATGATCATTGACATTATAAAAAAAGAGTGTTAATTGTTAGAGGAACAACAGTAGTCACTGTGCACTTGTTCCCCATGTAGGACCTCTGTCCCTATTGAATTATGAGAATCGACTGCAAATTCTCTCCCCAAACTGTACTCTATATGTTGTGGGGGGGGGGGTGCAAATTGTTGAAGTCTATGATAAGCATGGAGTTGGTCCTCTGTATATAAAGTCATACTAAAAATGAACCATAATGAAGAAGGAGATGGGAGAGGGAGAGGGAGCAGGGATGGGAGCTGGAGGGGGGGTGTTATATGGGGGAAAGAACCACAATACTCCTAAAGTTGTATCTATGTAAAAATGCATTCATTAAGTAAAATTTTTAAAAAAATCTTGGGCATTAATGTTCTCATTGTGGAAATGGTGGTAACAGTAGTGTCTTCCATGTGTTATATGATTTGATGCGTGGGAAAGGATTGGAACATTGCCTGGATCATAAGTATCCAATAAATGTGAATCCATATGACTTAGTCATGGCAATTTTTTAGTCCTAATTTCTTCATCTCTATAATAGGAAGATAATGCCCATCTTGAGACCTTAATAAATGTATAAATGAGATTATATTTATAAATATTATCATGCAAGAGGCACTGAAGAAGTAATGGGGGTTGTCAAAATGTTGCAAAGCCACTTCCCGCCTTGCCGACATCCCATATGGGCAGTGGTTCATGTCTCAGCTGCTCCACTTCTGATCCATCTCCCTGCTCATGTGCCTGAGAAAAACAGCAAAAGATGGCCAAGTGTTGGGCCCCTGCACCCTTGTGGGAGACTGTGATGAAGCTCCTGGCTTCGGCCTGGCCCAGCCCCAACCATTGTGGCCATTTGCAGAGTGATTCAGTGGATGGAAGATTCTCTCTCTCTCTCTCTGTGTGTGTGTGTGTGTGTGTAACTCTGCCTTTCAAATAAATAAATTTTAAAAAACAGAAGAAGTCATCAGGGGCCAATGTTATGGGTGGTGGATTAAGCCACCACTTATGATGCCCACATCCCACATTGGAGTGCCAGTTGGTTCAGGTACTCCTCTTCTGATTCATCTTCTTGCTGGGAATGCAGCAGAAGATGGCCCAAGTGCTTAGGCCCCTGCTATCTGAGGGACTCAGAGGGAGTTCCTGGTTCTTAGCTTTGGCCTAGCCAAGACTTAGCTGTTGTGGTCTTTGGAGAATGAACTAGTGCATAGATGATCTCTCTCTTGCTCTACCTTTTAAATAAATAAATCTTTTTAAAAAGAGTAACCATTTCTTCTGTCTTTCCATTATCCTTTCCTAAGAAATGATAATAGTCTTCACAGTGCACCTACCCTGTTCTCAGCAGCCTACATGTATTATCTCTATGATCAACCACAACAGTCCTATGAGGCCAGCATGTTTTTCTCACTTTCAGATGGGGAAACAGAAGCAGAGCATTGCAATAATCTGTCAAGATTTGGGTGGCCTAGTAACTGGTCAAACAAGTAGCCCAGTCCTGCCCCCATGACCCTGAAAGCTCTTTTAAGAAGTAATACGAGCTGCCATTTGAAAAGCACTTATTCAATAAAGTGTTCCCCAAGCTATTCTGAGTAGTTCCACCCGCAGGACAAAGTTCATGCAGTACTGGGTCTGAGATGAATGGGAAAGTCGTGGATAAACACTTAGGGCTTGGCCAAGCTGAGATGAAACCACACTGAGACTTTATACTGTTCTCAGTTACAGACTGAGTTCAAAACTATATCTGTACCTAGAAGATGTTTACTAGACATACATCGAATAAATGAATGAAGGTACTATAGGTTTGTCATATGCCAAATATTTTTTCTCCTAGGGCTGGAAAATAAGGTTGACCAGGTGACAGAAAGGTAGTGTGTTCTTCCCCACCACTGTCCAGTTCTGCAGAACCAAAATTACCTCAGCTGACCAACCTATATCCATTCTTTCCATGGGAGAAGCCAGGCTCAGAGATGGAGAGGCAACTCAGGTAGGATAGAGGTGGAAGGGACTTGAGCACAGAGAGCCAGCCTAAATAAAACCAGGATTTGAGTAGCATCGCTGCCTTCTTTGGCCTCAGCACCTTTGGATATGTTATATAACCTGTTTCTTCAGTCTAACGCTATCCTAACTGAGCTATTTCAGTGAAGATTTCTGTTTCTTCATACGTAAAGCATGATAAACTGTATGCACCATTGCAGAAGCCAAAAGGCTGAGATTCATGCCTAATTCTTGTCTGTCTGCTTTCCTCCATCTAAACCATTAGCAGGTTCTCCCTATGATAGCCCAAGAGCCCATCCTACAGTGATCCACTTACCATCCCCAGGGTATCACCCCCGTCTGAGCCAACACCATTGTATGCTTAGACTGTTACCATAGCCTCCTAACTGCCAGCCCCAGGTTCATTCTTGCCACCTCTAAAATCCCTTCTCCTTAGAACTATCAAAGGAAGCCTCCTAAAATGCAAATCTAAATGCTTCTGTTTTGAATATTTTACTTATTTACTTTCCTGTAATATTTTATTTCAAAATTATATAATCAAAGTAGTTACTTAATTGGAACATGTCTCTTTCCTCTTAAAATCCTCTTGAGACTTCCCATTGCACTTAGAATGGAAACCAATCTCATTATTATGGACATAAAGGTCCTTCAGGTTTCCTGCCTGTGTCTCTAACGTCACTGTCACACTTCTTCTCACTCAGTAATCTGCCACATTGCCTCTCCTCCAGTGCTCAATAATGTTAGCTCAGGGCAGGTGTTTGGCTCAGCAGTTAAAGACACTGATTGGAACACCCACATCCCATAATGGAGTAAGTCCTAACTCTGCTTCCAATTCCAGTGGCAAACCAACTAGCCCTACCCTCTCATCCTCTCCTCACTGTGAAACTGAAGCCCATTCTGAGCTGAAATGTTCATCTTCAATGCACTGGCAAGCAAGGGCAAGACCCACCTCTCACTGGCCAGGTTTGCCCCTGAGCCCAGTAGCAGTTGGGAAGGAAGGGTTTGGGGAACACTGGGCCATGATACAGGAGATCACCCATTCCCCCAAAAAAGCACCCCCCAGAATGACTCCAGTACAAAACCAGTAGTACAGGCCACTACCCAGGACCACCCAGGTTAATCAGCGTAACATCAATTCAGCATGTAAATGCCTGGTTCACGCGTTCTACAGACTTCATGTCACACAGCTCTCTCAAGAATCTCGGGGAATGGCTGGCGCCGCAGCTCATTTGGCTAATCCTCTGCCTACAGTGCCAGCACACCAGGTTCTAGTCCCGGTTGGTTGCTCCTCTTCCAGTCCAGCTCTCTGCTGTGGCCCAGGAGTGCAGTGGAGGATGGCCCAGGTCCTTGGGCCCTGTACCTGCATGGGAGACCAGAAGGAAGATCTTTCTCTCTGTCTCTCACTGTCTAACTCTGCCTGTCAAAAAAAAAAAAAAAAACAAAAACAAAAAACAAAAAAAAAAAAACAAAATGAATCTCATGGAATAAATCTTGTCAACACTGCTCTTTCATTTTACATTAAGACCAGGCTTCACATGGGTAAAGGTTTTCCCAAGAGGCTTCTTATAAAGGAGCTGAGCCAGGCTTTAAATTTTGGGATTCTAAATTGTTTCTCTTAAAATGCCAATTTAATAATTTAAAGCCAATATTGATTATGCCCAGCCATGTGCTATTTAGAAATAATTTCATCTAAACCTAAGAAACACTCAAAAACCCTGGGAGACAGGTGTTACTATTAACATTCCCACTTCACCAAAGTAGAGCTGGGGTCACACGGGTGTTAAGTAACCGACCTGAAGTTCAAACCCAGATCCTCCCTCCTCCAAGGTATACACCCCTCCCTGTTATGCCTCTCTGCCCCTCAGCTGTCATTTAAGTGAAAACCTGGGGGCACAAGGCTGGGAAAGCAGAGCAGACTGGCTGCAGTGAGCAAGTGGAAGTACTGCCCTTCACCGTGTTCTTTCACTCCAGCCATCCCGTAAGGATTGGGGGTACTTCATAGGAATGGTTTGTTTTTCTGGAGACTGGTGGTTTGTCTCTCCCGGAGACTGACAATTGTTTTCTGCCCCATTCTGCCCCAGCACCTCCTCCCCCTGCTGAATCATCCAATTCCTGACAAGTTCTCCGCTCAAGGTTCCCCTGAGCCATGGCCAGGAGCCAGGTTCTGCAGCTTGCACGCTCCTGGGCAGACAGGAGGGAGCAGACAAAGCCTCCTTTTCTATATATACATCCGAGACCTAGCCCACCTGTGTCCTGAACGACACCAGGTAAGACCAAGGCTAATGACAGCTTCTTTACTGGGTGTGTGGGGGTGTGCGTGTGTGACAGAAAGCCACAGAGCTGTAAATTACATATGGTGCCCTGAACTTAAAATCCAATTTCAAGTTCTGGCAATGCTGCTTACAAGCCGGGTGACCTTGGGTAGGTGGCTTAACTTCTTTGATACTTCATTTTCCTCATGGAAAAGTGAGGGTGGTGATGCTGGCCAAGGGGAGTACGTGAGAACATGCATATGGTATGTATAGCACTGTGGCTGGGACGCAGATGGGCACTGATGGAACGTCAGGCTTCTTGCTTGTGATGGGACGTGGGAGGAAGGCACGGAAACGTCACTGGAAGGCAGTTTACTTCCCGTGAAGTGAATGCCTTTCGTTTTTTTCTTCTCTCACAGTGAGGGGATTGGTTTCAGAAGTTGCCAGCAGTTACAGGGCACTTGGACATTTATTAAGCCCTTACTGTGTACCAGACTGAGTGCCAACCAAATGATTTATGTACACTATCCCACCAGTCCTTATGGGGAATCAGGAAGCAGGGATCATCACTGTACTCCCAAGCTCAGAGACATGAACACTCCCCAGGGCTGCTCAGCTGGAGCTGCTGGGGCCAGAAGTACAACTGTGGCTCTGTGAATTGTGCTGCTGTCTTCACATAATTAAGATAATTGGGACACTAAGTATGTTGTCTCAGTAAGTGGCTTTTTCAGTCCGAGGGCTTGTGAAGCCCAAGTTTGGTTTCTGGAATGATTCAAGGTGCTGTGTACCTGGACATGTAGTGCAAGCCAAGCTACACATCAAACAGCTTTCTGAATCTACTCTAAGGCACTTCAAGAGATTGTTCCTTAGAGCTGTTCCATAGGATGTTCTTAGACTATACACTCTGAGAGGGTAGGGGCTTTTTCATTCTAATTAGTCTCTGATAGTATCAAAACCATTCATGGTACATCCACAAGAAATAGAAAAATATGAAAAACCTATTTCTATAATTTCTATAATTCGGACATTTCATGGGCAATGTTCATCTTTCAGTTTTTGGAATTAGAAAATGAAGGGAAGAATTTAACATTTCATTCAGTTCTTATTGTATGAGTAGTTAGGGTTTAGATATAGATACCACATGGATACAGAGTGGAAGATATGACTGTAGCTTCTGATATAGTTATAGATATAGTGTTGGCTTACTTGGCTAATCCTCCACCTGTGTCGCCAGCACACCAGGTTCTAGTCCCGGTTGGGATGCCAGATTCTGTCCCTGTTGCTCCTCTTCCAGTCCAGCTCTCTGCTGTGGCCCGGGAGTGCAGTGGAGGATGGCCCAGGTCCTTGGGCTCTGCACCCGCATGGGAGACCAGGAGGAAGCACCTGGCTCCTGCCTTCGGATCAGCGCAGCGCACTGGCCGTAGTGGCAATTTGGGGGGGTGAACCAATGGAAAAGGAAGACCTTTCTCTCTGTCTCTCTCTCTCTCTAACTCTGCCTGTCAAAAAAAAAAAAAAAGATGTAGTACAGACGTCATTGTAGCTATAGTGGTATAGACATCCACAATCTCTCTGGTGCTTGGTCCTCTGAACACTGTGAAGATCAGCTGCTTATAAATCTGTATTAATCACTGCAAATGCCGGACCCTGCAGTGTCCCAGTGTAAGAATGTATCCCCATCCCTTCTCTTTGGACTCCACTTCCAAAGGTGAAAAGGCCACTTTCTCTGTCAGGCTTCATTACTCTGTGAGAACTTCCCGAAAGACGGTAACTAACAGTGTCTCCAATTTCCAGCATGCTTACCTGGACGAGGGCCCAGCTAAGAGCTTTATGCGGTTGGCATTCACTCTGCGCCAGGTTCTGTGCAACAGGTGCTGCCAAATTTTCATGTTTGAGAGAAAGGTTAAGTAAATTTCCCAAAGTTACCTAGCTGGTGAGGGTAGGGCTGGAATTTGAACTTAAGCTGTTCGATTCCTAAGGCCATGCTCTCTGCTTCCATGGCCCTCCTCTGCTGAGCACTGTGTTTGGCTCTGTCTCGTGACAAAGATTAAATTAGAATAGCAGCACATTTAGAAGTTGATGCTAACCCATTTCTTCCTTGTCTGACTAAGAGGGGGCATATTATTTTGCTGGGGTAGTCTTGGCAAATGACCACAGACTAGGAGCCTTAACAAGAATTTATCTTCTCATAGTTTAGGAGACTGAGGGTGGTTAATTCTGAGGTCTTCCTCCTTGGCTTGCAGAGAGCTGTCTTCATAATCACATGGCATTCTCCCTCTCTGTGTGTCTGTGTCCTAATCTCTTCTTTTTTAAAAGATTTATTTATTTACTTGAAAGTCAGAGTTACACAGAGAGAGGAGGAGAGGCAGAGAGAGAGAGAGGTCTTCCATCCTCTGGTTCACTCCCCAGTTGGCGGCAATGGCCGGAGCTGGGCTGATCCAAAGCTAGGAGCCAGGAGCCTCCTCCAGGTCTCCCATGTGGGTACAGGGGCCCAAGGACTTGGGCCATCTTCCACTGCTTTCCCAGGCCGTAGCAGAGAGCTGGATCGGAAGCAGAGCAGCCAGGACTCAAACCAGCACCCACATGGGATGCCTGCATTGCAGGCAGCAGCTTTACCTGCTACACTACAGCGCAAGCCCCTATTGTCTTCTTATAAGGAAGACATACTATTGTTTTTAAAAAGAAGTCTTAACAGACATATTAAAATTGTACTATTTATGGGGTACTATGTGATACTTCAGAACATGTGCACATTGTATAATGTCCAGCCAAAGTAAATATGTTTATCTCTTCAAACATTTTTTTAATTTATTTACACAGTTAGACAGTGAGAGAGAGAGAGAGAGAGACAGAGAGAAAGGTCTTCCTTTCGTTGGTTCACTCCCCAAATGGCTGCTATGGCCAGAGCTATGCCTAATTGAAGCCAGGAGCCAGGTGCTTCCTCCTGGTCTCCCATGCAGGTGCAGGGCCCAAGCACTTGGGCCACCCTCCACTGCCCTCCCAGACCACAGCAGAGAGCTAGACTGGAAGAGGAGCAACCAGGACTAGAACCCGGCGCCCATACTGGATGTTGGCGCTGCAGGTGGAGGATTAACCAAGTGAGCCACGGTGCCACCCCCTATCTCTTCAAACATTTAACATCTCTCTATGATGAGGACATCCAAAGTCCCATTTCTGGTGACTTTGTTTAGTAGAGAATTACAGAGTGCATTAACAATTGCTGCAGTCACTCTGCTGCGCAATAGACTCTCAGAACCTCTTACCCACATTGAGCTATAACCTGGCACCCATTTATCAATCTTTCCCATCCTTCACCCCTTCTCTCTCCAATCTTTGGCAACTACGTTGTTAACTTATGAGATCTCCTGTGTGTTAGACTCCACTTGTGAGTGAAATCGTGTGGTACTTGTCTCTCTGTGCTTGGTTAATTTCACTTAACAATGACCTCCCCTTCTATCTGTTCTTGCAAATGGCAAGATGTCATCCTTTTTGTGGCTGAGTAGTATTCCATTGTGCATAGGTACCACATTGTCTTTATCCAGCGCATGGACACTTAGATTGCTTCCGTTTCTTGGCTACTGTGAATACTGCTGCCATTTTAACAGAATTACTTTTCCAAATATCCTTTCTTCCTGATAGTCACATTGTGAACTACTAGCGGTTACGATATGCAGGTTGCAGGGGACATGATGTGGCCCATCATAAAGGATTCCTGGGTTTCCTCATTACATTGCTCCTTTTTGTTTGGGTCTTCAGCCATTTATTAAGGGGTTGTTTGTACCGTCTTTGGGGGAAACAGTGAGTCCGTCATTTGAAGAAGACCTAAAGATCACATAGACAGCTGTGTAGACAGAGCAACCAAATCTCTCATTCTCATTGTAATCAGCTCACACCTGGGGAGACAGGTAGGTAGGAGTTGGGAAAAATAGCAGAGGGAGTGAATTTCTAGAGCCAGTGTTGCTATCAAACTTGCTGTACAACCTCAAGAAAATCCCTGACCCTCCTGCAGTGTTAGCCTAGGTCAGGGATTTGAAGTTCACATGTCAACAGGGGCTGGTCAGTTCCAGCAAGTGGGGAAGGAAGCACAGGTGACAAAATGGAGTGGTGGGAATTGTGTCACAGTGGGGAACATCCTATTTAAATGAAGCAGACATTTGTCAGCCACAGCCAATTGGGGTCAGGTGGAAATAAAGGCCAGTGTTTGCTGGTCATTGCCAGTTTGATGGGTCTGTTCTGTAGATCTGTTGTCAAACAATATTGTATTATTGATGAAACTGAGAAGAAGAAGTTAGTTGTTAGTGATGATAAGGTGCTAGTATCCCAAAGCTGTTGGCAAAGTGGCTGTCTTGAGTCAGTCAGAGTTTCATGGATAAAATAAAACAGCTAGGGCCAGTGCTGTGGTGTAGTGGGCTAAGCCTCCACTTGCAGCACTGCCATCCCATGTGGGCACTGGTTCGAGTCCCAGCTGCTCCACTTCTGATCCAGCTCTCTGCTATGGCCTGGGAAGGCAGTGAAAGATGGCCCTGGAATAAGCTCCTGGCTCCTGGCTTTGGATTGGCCCAGCTCCAGCCATTGTGGCCATTTGGGGAGTGGACAAGTGGTTGGAAGACCTTTCTCATTGTCTTTCTCTCTCTGTGTAACTCTACCTTTTGAATAAATAAATTAAAAATCTTTAAAACAGCTGGGGCTTGCAGTTCTCAAGGGGCCTACAGTCCAGTTTTTGTCATCACTTCAGGCACCTTGATCCAGTTTCTAAAATCTAATTTCCCGATGTCTCATCTCTCAAGTAAAGGATTGCCTAACAGTGAAAAAACAAGAATATCCTCATGGACATGGAGGTTCTAGATTAAGCCAATTTTCATGACTGAACTTTAAAAAGGACGCTAATGGCCGGCACTGTGGCTCACTAGGCTAATCCTCCACCTTGCGGCACCCACACACTGGGTTCTAGTCCCGGTCAGGGCGCCGGATTCTGTCCCGGTTGCCCCTGTTCCAGGCCAGCTCTCTGCTGTGTCCAGGGAGTGCAGTGGAGGATGGCCCAAGTCCTTGGGCCCTGCACCCCATGGGAGACCAGGAGAAGCACCTGGCTCCTGGCTTCGGATCAGCACGGTGCGCCGGCCACAGCGCGCCGGCCACGGTGGCCATTGGAGGGTGAAGCAATGGAAAAGGAAGACGTTTCTCTCTGTCTCTCTCTCTCTCACTGTCCACTCTGCCTGTCAAAAAAAAAAAAAAAGGACCCTAATAAGCGAGGCTCCGCTCCCATGTTTGGGGCAGTTGTCAGGTTTCACTTCCTGTGTCAACTCTGATGGGTTGGAAATAACTGCAGAAATGCTGTCCTCAGGGAGATCTGCAGGCCACATCTGTGCCAGCGGGGAAGGTGCTGTGATGTTGGCAGTGTCTGCCCCGAGGACTTTGGTGTGTATTTGTCAGTATACATAGAGTGATAGGTAAGAGAAGCCCAATTTCAGGCAAAGAGAAATTGTTGGCTTACAAAATCCAGGAAAGGATATTAGCAAGAGAGGACCAGAGATGCAAGGGGTCTCAGGAGCAGTAGGAATAGGGGCTTGAGTATCCCCAGGATCCTCGCTGTCCCTCATCTCCACATCTCAGCCTCATTCTCTCCTGTGGCAGGGCTCTCTCCACATGACAGGAATCAAACCCCAGACAGCTGCCTAAAGGTGCACTTCCTGGCTTCTCCCTGAAAGAGACAACTTTACCTACACCTTGGCACCAAACACACAGGAAAATCCACATAGCAGTCATGGCTGGCCCCGTTTAAGTTAAAAATAATAGGGAGTGACTGCTCGTAATGGTTCATCTAAAGATGACAACTTTGGGAGGGGCATTTGACATAATATGTCAGAGTACCTGGGTTCTATAGCCAGCTCTTGCCTGTAACTCCAACTTCCTGCTAATACACTTCCTGAGAGGCAGTGGCCATGGCTCAAGTAATTCTCTCCTACCTGGGAGGATTAGATTGAGTTCCCAGTTCCTGGCTCTAGCCCTGACCCAGCACCAGCCATAGCAGGCATTTAGGGAATGAGCCAACAGCTGAGAGATCTCTTACATGCTCGTGCTCTCTCCCTTACAAATAAATTTTTAAATTAACTAAGAAGACAGTCTCCATGGAAACCACATGATTGGGTTTAGCAGGAAGAGAGATGTCCAGGGTAAGGATATCAAAATTGCTAAATGGTGAGTTTCTAGCACAAAAGGAATGGTCACATGGCTGCCACTTTGGGCTTAAATCCCAGGAGGCTGAAGAATGGCCCCCAGGAATGTGTTCCAACCTTTTGTAGTAGCTACACGCCCTCTCCAGTACATTCTTCCTTGTGGCTCCCCCACTGGAAGGATAGCTCCAGTAAGTTGCATCTTCCAGGTTGAACTGAGCTGAAACAAAGCCATAACTCTTGCAGCCAACTAGGAAAGTGCAGCACTTTTGTGGAGAAGCTTCCTGTGCACAACCAACCTGTGAACCATCTCTTTCCGAGGCAGGAGGTAACGTGAGAATTCTGAGTCCAGTTCCTGAGGGCGACCCCACCATGCAGTGGCTGATGAGGTTCCGGGCTCTCCGAGGAATCCGAAAATCCTTCCATGGCATCCAAGCTGCCCCTTGGCCACTGCGCTGCCAGTCTGTATCAGGAGCTGGAGCCCCAAGATGGAATGACTTTGATAAACCTGAGGAATTTAACTTTGCGAGCTATGTGATGGACTACTGGGCTCAAATGGAGCAGGTAAGGGGGCATCGTGATGGGGACAGAAGCAGGGGTGGCCACACTGGACTTCTCTTCTGCCTCTGTGTATCAGTGTCATGAAAGAAACTCATATTTCAGGGTTCAGTTCTCAGTCCAGTATTTATTTTCTCACTCCTCTGAGCCTCAGTGGTTTCATCTGTGAAATGGGGGTAAACTTATCTTTGAAAACAGTAAGGGTAAAGTATCTGATATACAATCAGTGCTCCAGTTCTCATCACAAATTAGCAAATTCATGTTGGTCAGAGTTCTCACTTTCAGCTAATGGGACAGTGAGTCTAACTGAAATTCACTTCATTGCTTTAAGCTACATCCAGAGGAGGGTAGATTACCTGAATATGCTTATGAGCCTCTGATGTATTTGTATGTCAGGTCATCCATTTTCCTCTGAGCCTGGCCAGTCTAACAGGAGTGCTACCTATCAACTACCTACTTGAGTGTGACTTTGGGGTAGGTCCAGAGAACCCACCCCTGAGGCCTGCTGAGTTGATCTGTTCCTGCTTGTCTTGTATTTTCCCAAGACACAGACCATGAGAGAAGCAGTGGTGACATGAGGACTTAGGATAGATAATGGTAGGGCTTCCAGCTGGCACCCAGCACCATCTTGGCACAGAGACAGAATTCACACCCGAGATGGGAGTTAGAGAGTTGATTTAAATTTTGTTTCCCTTGAATTCCATTCATGTGTTACTTTTATATAAGGCATATATATATATTACATGGTGTCTTCTTCCCCATTCTCTTCTTTGTCTTTTCCCTGAATTCCCTTAGTAACCTCAAGAGTAATAAACCCTTCAGTGATGGAAAGCGATTTTTGTAACTGTGTCAAATCATTTTGTGTTTACTCCTGTGATTCAAAGAGCACTGTAATTGTCCCCATTTTCTTGATAAAGTGGTTTCAAGGACTTAAGCAACCTACTCGATGATACATGTATTAACTAGAGAGCAGAGTTTGGATAAAAGGTGTCTGATTCCACAAGCTACAAGGTCTGATGATGCCAAGGCATCTCTACCTTCAGAGTGTAAATTGATTTTCCTCATTGCCAGGCCAGAAATCTAGTTAATATCTTTTGAAGAAAACTTCTTAAGTTTCCTTTAAAACCACGATACTTTTGTCTGTCCTGGCATCCCATAGTATTTCGAAGAGTCCCTTCTTCTGAATTCTGATGCGTGGAAGTTTAAGTTTTGTGAGGTTGTGGATTTTTTACTGCTTTGTTCACTGTTGCATCCCTGGATTGCTGAACATAACTGCTGCATTAACTACTCCTTAACTAAATCTAAATGAATGCAGGACCCTGGACAGCAACACTAATGCACAAGATAAACAACACTGGCTCCTGGCCATGGCGTGGTTGGTTGTATTTTAGCAAAAGGCTATAACAAGTAATTCCCAAGAATTTCCATAGGTTTCTCTAAATATACACACAGGAATAGTGGAAGCTTTGGCACAGGCAGGTCTAATGCAGAGGCTTTTGTAGTTCTGGCTGCTTTTGCAAAACCCCATCTCGTGATGGGACCATCATTGCTGCATGACCATGACGGGTAGAGCTGAGTGGTTGCTAGCCTCTTGTGTGGAGTCTGGCAGGTTGCTCCCATGTATGTTACTCCCTTGGCCCCTGTGGGCACTGAGTTTATGATCTCAAGTTTTAAAACATGAGTATCTCAGTTTATCTAAATATTTATAACCTAACCATATAATTTGCCAATTTAACATAATATAAAAAGCATTTACTTTCAGACCCAGAGGATTTTCTCCCTTGGTAAATGTGTTTATAGTCAGGAATCAAGCAATTAGCCCACCTATGGAAACGGGTGCTCCTTGATCTTGTCTCATAAGTTGACATGCCAAGCTATCCAAGTGTATGATCATTCGGCAAGCCTGTAAGGAGCACACCCATTCCTTATCAGTGACAATCTACTAAAGAAATCATGTGCATATATCTTTTAAAAATATATTTAACTATTTTCTTGCTAAGCTATCATTGACATCTAGAAACGTTTTATCACTGTCGAATTTTTAAAAAGCTATCATTGTCTTTGTCCAAAGAAACTAAAGCCTGACATTTAGGTTTAATTTAATCCTGAAGATCTTTATCGTTCCTCATTTTTTTTTTTTTTTGCTGAATCACTAATTCAACAAGTATTTACTAAATAATTCCTATGTGCCAGATATTTTTCTAAGTGCTTCCAGAAAGAATTTAAAGGTCATCACCATTTTTAAAAGATTTTTATTTTATTTTATTTGAAAAGCAGAGTTACAGAGAGAAGTAAAGCCAGAGAGAGGTCTTCCATCCGCTGGTTCACTCCCTAAATGACTGCAATGGCCAGAGCTGATTTGATCCAAAGCCAGGAACTGGTAGCTTCCTCCAGGTCTCCCATGCAGGTGCAAGGGCCCAAGGACTTGGGTCATCTTCTGCTTTCCCAGGCCGCAGCAAAGAGCTGGATTGGAAGTTGAGTAGCTGGGATCCAAACCGGCTGGGATGCTGGCTCTGCAGGCTAGGGCTTTAACCTGCTCTACCACAGTGTCATCCCCAGTCATCACTATTTTTTTGAGAGTATTTTCTAAATAAAAAAGTAGTATAAGTCTTTCAAATCAAATTCTTTATACCTGATCTTAGCCGAAATGTCCAGGAGTGATTCAAGTCAAATTCTTAACATGTAATAGGCTTACCAAAAATCTTAGAGCTAAAATACAGGGTTTTAACTGTAGGCAGACTTTTAACAACAGGTTATTAATATTTCTATTCCATCAACTTTGACAAATTGAGCAATTTTTCATTTCACCTAAATAATCAATTTTATTGCATAAGGGTATTCATAATTGCCTCATTGCTTTTTTGATGTCTGTATTAACTATAATAGCATACACTTTTTCACTCTTGATATTATGGATTTAATTTTTTCTTGATAAGTCTTGCTAATGGCTTATCAGTTTTATTAATATTTTCAAAAAACAGTGTTGCCTTTTCTGATTAGGCTAATCCTACGCCTGCGGTGCCGGCACCCCGGGTTCTAGTCCTGGTTGGGGCACCAGGTTCTGTCTCGGTTGCTCCTTTTCCAGTCCAACTCTCTGCTGTGGCCCAGGAAGGCAGTGAAGGATGGCCCAAATGCTTGGGCCCTGCACCCACATGGGAGACCAGGAGGAAGCACCTGGCTTCGGATCTGTGCAGCGCACCGGCCATAGTGGCTATTTCAGGGGTGAACCAACGGAAGGAAGACCTTTCTCTCTGTCTCTCTCTCATTAACTCTGCCTGTCAAAAAAGAAGGAATGCATTTTATTTAGAGATGAGCAGGAAGTAGGTATGTAGTTTTTATTTATTTAAATCAATTATATTGAGAGATAACTCACCTAGAATAAAATGTACACTTTTCAGGTGTAAGGTTTAATGAGTCTTAGAACTTCTGTCACCCAAAGTTTCCTTTGGCCTTTCCCAAACAATCCCCACACACTCCCACCTTGGGCTCCAAGAAGCCCTGGCCTGCTGGCTTGCTGTCACCAGGGATTAGATTTCTCTGCTCAAGGGTTACCTAGAAATGGAATCTTGTGGAAGGCACCGTTCTGTGTCTTTCTTTCCTCTGCACGTTTTTGAGATTCACCTGTGTTGCTTAGTCTACTAGTTGCTCGTGCCTTTTCATGGCAGCATTTCCTGGTCTTGAAGAGTGGCTCCGTGCAGGGGAGGAGCCTCACTCACCCACCTGCCCAGTGCTAAGGTTTAAGGTCTTCTCAGGCCTTTTCTAGCACTTGTCTCCCCTGAACCTGTGTGTTTCTTCTTCCCCAGTCTTCCGATTTGTGTGGCTGCTTCCCTAAAAGTCTCACTGTTCTTCCCAGAGCCTTAGGTGTTCTGGTGTCGGTGGTGTTTTCCCACCCCCCTCCCCAGCACACACACATGTGCAGTTTTCACCGTGGCACCTCCTGCTGCTGTCAGAGACCTCTGATGTGATACGCACACCGTGCCACTGCTCACATCTAACCCCCAGGTCAGGCAAGACAGAAGCTGGTTCCTCCAGCAGCCCCTGGACAAGCTAGAACACACAAACATGTTCCATTCTTTTTCTTCTGTTGAAAATGATGAGCTGGGAATTAGATGCACCACATCAGGGATGGGCTGAGGAAAAAGCAAGGAAACAAGGAAAATTCATGATTTTCCTAGAGTTTTGCACATGACGTTTTCTTGTAGGCATTTGCTTCATTGCTACATATTCCTGGTTGCTTTCTGGAGCTTCCACGAAGCTACTTTAGTCCATTGTTGCTTACTTAGTGTTTCTAGTGGGGAAAGGAACCTGGGGCTTCCAAGTCTGCTATCTTCCTGTCCCAACCTCTAGAATTACCTTGAGTTCTTTCAAATGTCCCCCAAATAGTTACAGCTTTATTGAGCACCTAGTTTCTGCCAGGCACTGTTAAGTGTGCTTTACTCAATAAATAACTCATTTCAACTTTGCTACCTGCTAGGCAGTATCATTATTCCTATTTCACACATGAGAAAACTGAGACACAGAGCAGAACCCACTGTCCCTGTGGGACACAGACACATGGAATACAAGAGGCCATTCCTAATCTTAGGTGGCTTGAAGCTGAGTGGCTACAGCAGGCTAAGCAAAGCCAGCCGGCCCCACCCCGCTCCCAGCTTCTCTTGCTCTGTGAATGCTTTGAAATGGGATCTCAGCTCTGGCAGTGAGCTGGCCCAGGAGGCATCCCTTCCCTCTGAAGCGTGGAGTAACACACAGTGTATTATCTTGACCAGGAGGGCAGGAGAGGTCCAAACCCAGCCCTGTGGTGGGTGAATAGTGAAGGAGATGAAGTGAAGTGGAGCTTCTCAGAGGTGGCCAGCTTAACTCGCCGGACAGCCAACGTCTTCACACAGAGCTGCGGCCTGCAGCGGGGAGATTTTCTGGCCTTGATTCTGCCTCGCATTCCTGAGTGGTGGCTGGTGGCTATAGGCTGCATTCGAACAGGTCAGTGACACAGGGCAGCCCCAGTGGACCTCATGATCGGCTCAGAGCCCATTGGTTCTGGATATTGGGTGCTGGGCGCCCAGCCCAGCCCAGCCCAGACACAGCTCTGAGGCTCTCACCTTGGCTCCAGTGCTGGGACTGCAGGGCCAGGCCCTCTGGGATGAACAGCTCAGCTGCAGGAAGACACTTGCTGTTCCCCGGCAGTCTTCACATGCACACTCCTTCATGAACCCTCTTACCCTGTCTTATTCTCTCCCTCACGCTCACATCCGTACACTCTCCAGCACAATGTCATACATTCTCTCTCACTGTTGCTCTCATTCTAATTCTCGCTCTTGCTGTCATGCACATACTGTCTCAGATGTTCTTACTTTCAAAGATCAATTGTTAATGTTTTTCCATATTTGAGTCTTTCTCCCTCCCCTTCCATCTTCTCTCTCTCCCTCTCCGCCTCCCTCTCTCCCTCTCTCCCTCTCTGTCTCCCTCTCACCCTCTCTCCCTCTCTCCCTCCCTCCATCATTTAAGAATTACTTGTTCCCGTGGTAACATCTACACCAAACACCCCTAAACACGGGAGCATGTATCTCATAAGATCTAGATAGTCCCTTTGCATAATCCCAATAGCTATTGCACAAGAAAACTAACATCAGTCCAACATAGTTACCTGACACACATCCATATAAAAATTCCTCAGCTGCCCTGACAATATCTGTAATTGCCAATTGTTTTCTTTAAGTCCAATCAAGAAGCTTACACTCCATTTAGTTTTGATGTCTTCTAGTCCCCTATAATCTCAAATGATTCCTCAGGATTTTTCCAAAAAATGCAATAACATTTTTTCCTTTTTTTTATTTGAAGGGAGAAAGAGAGATCTTCGATCCACTGGTTCACTCTCCAAATGCCTGCAATATCGAGGACTGGGCCAGGCTGAAGCTAGGAGCTAGGCATTCCACCCAGGTCTCCCACATGGGTGGCAGGGGTCAAAGTACTGGAGTCAGTCAGCACCTGCTGCCTTCCCAGTGTGCACTGGCAGGAAGCAGGGTGGAGAGCAGAGGCAGGCGCTGCTTTCAGGCACTCCAGTGTGGAAAGCACAAATCCTCAGCGTGGCTTAACCTGCCGCGCTACAACGCCTATCCAGACAATGACATCTTGAAAGGCCCAAGCTAGCTGTTTTGCAAAATGTGCCTCAAAATTTATCTTTATGACTTTTTATCATATTGGTCCTATTCAGGTTAAACACTCTGGACAGGAGTATGATAGGGCATTGTCATGTCAGTTCCGTGCATCACATCAGGTTTACATGAAGTTGGCTTCCCCCATCATCAGTCGAGTTGTGTCATCACCCAGTTTCTCCTCTGTAAATACACCTCTGCTTCTGTAATCAGTGAGTCACCTGTGGTGTCGTACTTGGGAGACTGGGTGGATATCCTTTCCAACAGTCTCACACTGTGGTTTGAGTATTATTGATAATCCTTGACTGAGTTGAATATTGCTTTCAGGGTTTTAAGTAAGAAGTTTCTGTTTCTGTCATTCCCTCCACATTGATGATCAGAACTCTATGCAGAGACCGCTTTCCCCTTCCCCATGTATCTTTTTGCCTGTGTGATTTAGACTCGTGGATTTTCTTAATCCTTCCCTACTCTATTGTGCATGCTCTGTAACACCATCATGATCTTGCTTATATATTCCGTACTGCTCCTGTTCTCTCACAAACAAAATAGTTGATTAATTCAACCAGGCCCTGGGGAATCCAGGATGAACAATGGCAAGAAGAGTACAGGGAAGAAAAGCCATGTCCTCTGTAGAGCTAGGAGATGGTCCACAGACACCCAAGACCTGGGCCCAGCCCTCTGAGATAAGCACAAGGAGAGAGGATGAGAAGCAAAGGAGGGGCATCCCACATAGGTGCAGAGCTCATGAGTCAGGAGCAGCCCCTGTGAAAAATGGACACTTGGGAAGAGAGCATCGAGGGGCCGGCACTGTGGCACGGTGGGTAAAGCCATCACCTGCATCCCATATGGTGCTAGTTCAAGTCTTGGCTGCTTCTCTTCTGATTCAGCTTTCTGCTATGGTCTGGGAAAGTAGAGGAAGATGGCTAAGTGGTGGGGCCCCTGCATCCATATGAGAGACCTAGAGGAAGCTCCTGACTCCTGGCTTTGGATCGGCCCAGCTCCAGCTATTGCAGCCATTTAGAGAAGTAAACCAGTGGATGGAAGACCTTTCTGTCTGTAACTCTGCCTCTCAAATAAATAAATAAATAATTCTTTAAAAAGAGAGGGAATAGGAGCTGGTGCTGTGGTGCAGTGGGTTAATGCCCTAGCCTGAAGCGCCAGCATCCCATATGGGTGCCGGTTCGAGACCCGGCTGCTCCACTTCTGATCCAGCTCTTTGCTATGGCCTGGGAAAGCAGTAGAAGATGGCCCAAGTCCTTGGGACCCTGTACCGGCATGGGAGACTTGGAAGAAGTTCCTGGCTCCTGGCTTCAGATCAGAACAGCTCCAGCCGTTACAGCCAACTGGGGAGTGAAACAGTGGATGGAAGACCTCTCTCTCTCTCTCTCTCTCTCTCTCTCTCTCTCTGCCTCTCCTCTCTCTGTGTAACTCTGACTTTCAAATAAATAAATAAATAAGTCTTTAAAAAGAGAGAGAAATGGAGAGCTGTGGGAGAGGAGTGAAGAGTGGGCGCCACTCTCAAGGTCAGGAGAACAGTGTGTTGTTTCCCTGGAGAGAGGGCACAGGCGTCAGTGCAGAGACAAACTGGGGAGGGAGAATATCAGTGCTTTAGAGCCCTCGAGCAGGTGATAAAACAAAGCATGGGGGGCAGGAAGTTTCAGAGCAGGGCATCTCCTGGTGGGCTGAGGCTCTAATGAGGGCACCCAAAGGCTTGAATTCACTGTTGTCTATGGAGATGGAAGGAAGGTAAGGAAGGTGATTAAATTTGGAAGGAAGGGAAGAGGGAAGACTGAAGATGACATCAAGGGATGGACAGAGAAGGGAATAAGAGGGGTAAAATGCAGTCAGGCACATAGCCAGTCCTGATGTCGGGGATGCTGTCCAATACACATGTATATTCCCAGGCCCAGGGCAGAGTTGTATGCATCAGGGCCCAGCTGCCTCCTGAGGGTTTCGCCACAGAGAAGCAGCTTTGAAGCCCGTGGTCATGACAGAGAAACCAAAACACCCAGCTCCCTTCTCATCCTCAGGGATTGTCTTCATGCCCGGGACAACCCAGCTGAAGGCCAAGGACATCCTCTACCGGCTACAAGCGTCGAAAGCCAAGGCTGTCGTGACCACAGATACCCTTGCTCCAGAGGTGGACTCCGTGGCTTCCGAGTGTCCTGCTCTGAAAGCCAAGCTCCTGGTGTCCGATCACAGCCGAGACGGGTGGCTGGACTTCCACTCACTGATACAGTGAGTGTCTGGTCTGACAAATGCAGTCTCTAAATAACAGAGTGGGTGGGAGAAGACCACCCATTTCTAAGGTCCAGGTAAAAAAAAGGCTAGAAGTAGGGAGCTCACCAGGTCAGAGGCCAGAAACTTCCCTGGCCGTGACCCCTGGCTGGTTCCCCACCCCTCTTGGTCTCAGTTGCTTCGTCTATAAAATGAGGAAGGTGACCATCCATGTTCCTCTCCCCTGTGACCATGCAGGGAGAGGTATGTAGTCAGGAGGGGTTGTATGGCACTTTCCTTGTAGATGGGCAATTTAAAGTCTGGAATTTACATAACAATTAAATAGATGAGAGAGTTGACTGAAAATTGAAAAGGGACAGATGAAACTGAAGACTCCTAGAAAAGCTCACTTGCTGGCTAAGGCTGGCAGGCGGCCTTGAGAGCAAACCCTACCGCTCTGCTAGGGGCTGCTGCCTGTGGGAACTCCTTCCAGGCACATCAGGGAAATGTGGGAGGCATGAAAGGCCACTTGCAGCTCCCAGACTTGGATTCTGTAGGCATCGGGGCTCATCTCACATCCCATCCACAGACTGTGCTGCGTTGGTTTGCCACAGAGAACACCCCCGTTATAAAGCTTTTTCCCCAACCCCAAGAGGTGAATGACAATGAAGTCTGAAGTCATGGATTCTGAAGTCATGGAATTAAATGAAAACAGCTCACCATCAAGAATACTCTTGAAAAGTCCCTCAAATTGCCCAGACTCAGTATAACACCATCTCTTAGCAAAATCGGCAACTCTACTGGGTCCTTCAGGATTCATCTCTTGTTTTAAAAATCCATTGTATTTTCCCATTTTTCAAATAAAAAACCATCCCAGTCCCTTTTCCAAATGCCCCATAAAGTCAGCTTGGTGCCCAGCACTGGGAGAGCCAGGTTTCCCTCCAAGGCTACAAACCCCTGTTTCCTGACTGCACACCTCATGCTGTTTCTTTTGCTTCCTCAGGGGACAAAAAAGCAGCAGACTTGACTTTGTCTCCTTTTGTCTCGAATCCCTTTGCAGGTCAGCATCCCCAGAACACACCTGTATTAAATCCAAGACCGAGGACCCCATGGCCATCTTCTTCACCAGTGGGACCACGGGCCTCCCCAAGATGGCAAAGCATAGCCACTCACTTGCCTTACGCTCCTACCTCCCTTCATGGTAGGGAAGAAGTCCCAACTTAAGAGGCTGGGCCCTGGAGATGTGGTGAGGGTGTTATGGGAAAGGAGCTCCAAGGAGAAATGCGGTCTCCGCCCTGTGTCTCCCACCTGCTCCCTTGGGTTCAGACTGCTGAGGGCCAAGGGCTGGAAACCTGGAATGTTTGCCGACAGAGACTCAGAACAACCAGGAAGCCACCTCTGGGTCCTACCTAAGCCCCTCCTAAGGGGGTATGGGAGACACATAGGTAAGGGCCACACAAAGGACCAGCCGTTGTGTCCCTGACAGTAGCAGGGGAAGATAGAATGTTCTAGCAGTGTGACCTGAGCTGAAAGGGCACCTCCTCTCCACTGTTGTGGGCACATCACACATGGAGTTTCCCAATCATGAAATTCTAGGGAAGAAAATGCTTGGGAAAAGGCTACCTAAAGTCACTGCCCCTAACCTAGGACAAATAATAATAGAAACGGAAGCTCTGGCCTTAGGTTAATTATTGAATCAACTTTAAAGTAAAACTCTGTTCCTCTACCCCTCCTCCTCTCTAATGAGTAATATTCAGGTGAGACCAAATACTATCTGTTTTATGATTTGTTAAGCAGAAAGAGGGCAGAGAAGGGTTTCTGTGGGCAGTTTGGATTTGCACGAACAATAACAACTTAGCAAAACCCCTGCAAGAGTGGAGGTGAGAGGAAGCTTCTGTGCAGATGGAATAATATGTGTCAAAGACAGAAAACAAGTAGTATTCACAGGACTTCAAGAACTTAAGAGTAGCTGGTGCCCATGACCAGTGGCAGGAGTCCAAAGAGAGAGCAGGCCCAGCACATGCAGGCTCTGTGGGTCGTGGCCTAGACTTTGGACCTTATTAGGAAACCATGAGGGATACTGAAAATTTTCTAGAGAAGGAGACACCTGTTTGTGGTTTTGCATTTTGAAATATTCACTATGGCTACAGGATGCAGAATGAATTACAGAGCATTGCAATTCAGTTAAGAAGACCAGGCACAGGCTCTCAGAATAAGCCAAGAACAAACAGTGGTAGCCCAGACCAGATGCCACCTGAAGGAAGGTGAAGGCAGCTGGTACATCTGAGAGTCCAAAAGACAGAATGCACAGAATTGTCAGGCTGGATGCAGGAACTAGGAGGGGGCAAGGCAAGGTTGACTCCCAGGTGTGGGGCTTAGACAATTCCATGCATGGTGACAACATCCACTGAAATGCAGAAAACACAGGGAGAGAATCATTTCAAGAAAGGCAGGGGGAAGTCAGGATCTGCTGGGTTGGCTGTGCCTGAGACAACACACAAGAGATGTCCAGTGGGCAGTTTGGGCATGAAGCTGGGTAGAGAGTCTCCCATGCTGATGATTTCCTAAGAGGGATGGGATGAGGGAGTATTGATGGTCCATCCAAGCCCTTCCTACCAATAGGGAAGCTCCCCAAAGCCACAACTTGATCATGACAGTTTTTTTTGTTTTTAAGATTTATTTATTTATTTGAAAGTCAGAGTTACACAGAGAGAGAAGGAGAGGCAGAGAGAGAGAGGTCTTCCTTCCACTGGTTCACTCCCCAGTTGGCTGCAGTGGCCAGAACTATGCCAATCCAAAGCCAGGATCTTCTTCCAGGTCTCCTCTGCAGGAGAGCCAGGGACTTGAGCCATCCTCTGCTGTTTTCCCAGGCCATAGCAGAGAGCTGGATTGGAAGTGGAGCATCCGGGACTCGAACCGGTGCCCATATGGGATGCCAGCACTGCAGGTGGCGGCTTTACCCACTACACCATAGCACCAGGCCCCGACAGAGTTGTTTTCTCAAATAGCTAAGCACAGAGGTCCCTCAGAAACAATGAGTAGGGACCGACCCCCCAATCTTCCAGTAATTCCCCTTGGGCTTATTGTTTGTTTCTACTTCTTTACCAAGATGGGGATGCTAATTAGTGTTCTCTCTCTCTCTTTTTTTCCCTCTCTCCCTTCCTCCCTCCATCCTCCTTCTATTGCAAATGACACAAAGCCTAACCCAAACCTGTCTCAACCAGAGAGCGAACCCAAGACCTTAGTAATTCATGAACCAGAGCAGCCCAAAGCTGCACGGCCTCCAGATGACCTATCGTCTTTCTCTGCCTCTCGGTTCCTTTTCTGCTGCGCTGCTGCTGTTCCCAGAAAGACCCTTTCCTGACTGTCCCCAAAGGCCTGCCAGCATCACTGGGGACTGTATCAGGAACAGATTCAAGTGCAGCAAAGGAGAAGCACACTTGGTCCCAGCATTCCTAGCTGAACCAGGCTGAACCAGGCTCAGCCACATGTGATCAGGAACTATGATTCTTCAGGATGCCTCTGGGAACTGGGCTTGGGGTGGGCTGGGAGTGGGGAGAGGGGGTCCCTTACTGAAAAGAGTCCCTGGCTCTTGATCACAACCTTCTGTGATCACACGGCTGAAGTCACTGCATTTTGGAGTTAGCAGGAAATTGCAGCAGCTGAAGCCATCTGACATCTCCTGGTGCCCCTCAGACCCCGGCTGGATTCTGGCTGTGGTGGGGTCCCTGCTGGAACCGTGGACAGCAGGATCCACCATCTTCATCCATTCTCTGCCTCAGTTTGATCCCAAGCTCATGGTAGAGGTAAGAAGCTTGCCCTTCCAGTATAACAAAGTCCCAGAGGAAAAGCTAGAGAGATTTTATTAAGCAAGGAAACCCTGAGCGCAAGATGATCCTGGCTCTGGGCTTCTCAAAGTCTCGAGCCCTGAACCGGAATCAGTGTGTCAGAATCACATCAAAACCTGACCTGGAAGAAACTGCATATGGCAGGTCCATTAGGCCAACATGTAGATCAGACTGTGGACGTGGGCCCCAGAATATGCACTGTGTGAACTTAAAGCAACCTCTACAAGGCCAGGTCTCCTAGACCCTGGCTCTACCAGGACCAGGTAGCTGGGGTGTATGTGTTTGTGTGTATCTGCCTACCTGTGTGTTGTTACTCAATATATTGAAGTTTTTTAAAACAAGACTTTGGATAGATACAGCTTCTTATCCCACCTTTGAAATTAATTAGTAGGTTCCTTACCACTCAGTTTCCTTATCTGTAAAATGGGAGGATTCTAAGAGTTACAGTCACATAGAAACTTTGGGAATTTTAATGACCTGATGGTGACAATGTGTGTAAAGTGCTCAGCCCCAAGGCTGGTGTGTGGGAGACAATCCATGTGCCATCACCATAGCTGTTATCTTCTGTGTTGTGTCCTGGACCACTGATGATCATTGACATCACCTGCCTGAATCCCCGCCACAGTCGTCCGTTCTTGAGAAATGCTCTTTGCGTCTCCACTCACACTCTAGGTTCCTCCGTCTCAGAGATGGGCCTGTCCCTGTACCTCTCCAGGTCCAACCCCGACCCCACCATCACTGTGGATCCTGTTCTTTTCCCTGCCTTTCTAGGAGTGACTCTCTATTAACTTTTACTCTGTTAAGCCTTTTTGTTCTGTATTTTCAATCTCTCACTTTTCATTAGCTCCACTCTCTCAGTTCTTAAGCACATCCCATGTCCTCCTCCTACCCAGAGTTCCCCTTGACCCTGCTGCACAATGAGTCAACCCCATCTTTCCACCCTTAACACCAAACTTCTCCTAGAACATTCTCTTCTTGCTGCAGCCACTTCTGCTTCACTGTAGGCTCCCTCTCCCTTCTAACCAATCCCCTGCACTTCCACTTTGTCAGCAAGCACATGGAGGCCAGCAACTCTCAGTCCTATACCTGTTACAGAAACCTGGGGTGGGAATGCCCCCTTCATTCAAGCAGGCACCAGAGACAGTGGAGGGTGGAAGCAGTTTATTAACACCAGCGGGCTCAGCTGGAATCATTTCCTGAGACCTGAGCAACAATCCCAAGTTTCTTACAATATTTTTAGGTTCATCAACATCATACCTTAACCATCACAGCATTGATGGGTTTAAATTGCAGCCTACGTGACTTAAGACCACACTTCAGAGGTCAGTGGGCCCAGTATGTTTGTAAAAGAGATACCAGGGGATTATTTATGGGACAGATTTGTGACTGGAGTTTACAGAAGCAGAACTTAGGACATCTTCCCTCCCTAGACAAGATAACCACACACAACTGCTTCACTAGATAATTGTAGCAGCCACTTTTCAAGGTGAGTGTCAGGGGTCCACTTTCCTTCCTTTGTCTCTGGTTGCAGCCTTATTTTCTCTACATACCTAGGGTCTAGTCTTCCATCTCCCAGGTTAATATCTCCCATCAGACAAGCTCATCTGATCATCCTCCCAGCACCTCCATCTGCACTTCCCATAGCACATCCTCCCCCCATAACAGTCTCTCCTCCTGCTTCACGGTCATTAGTGCCTACACCTGACACCTAAAGTGGCATGAACAGGCTGACACCACACCTGCTCAGACCTACTTCCCCCTCCACTAGATGAGGTATCCTCATAGTCTTCTTGCATTTAAAGCTTGAATATTTTTTTTAATTTGAAAGGCATAGCTACAGAGAGAGGTAGAAACAGAGAAATCTTCCATCTGCTGGTTCACTCCCCAAATAGCCACAACAGCCGGGCCTGGGCCAAGCCAGGCCAAAAGCAGGAGCCGAGAGTTTCTTCCAGGTCTCACATGTGGGAACAGGGGTCCAAGTACTTGGGCCATCTTCTGCTGCTTTCCCAGGTGCATTAGCAAGGAGCTGGATCGGAAGTGGAGCAGCTGGGACTTGAACCTACGGCTTATGGGATGTCAGCCCTGCAGATGGCAGCTTAACCTGCTGTGCCACAGTGTCAGCCCCAAGCTTGAATAATTTAAAAAATACATGTCAGTGCTACAAATGTCTACTCTCCAAACCACCAACATTGGAAGGTGTAAATGGTTGCGGCCATCTGGGGAGTGAAACAGCAGAAGAAGGAAGACCTCTCTCATCTGGGACACTTCATCTGGGCTTGGCTTGGAATATATGAATATTCCCATTTCCCAGATAAGGAAACAGAATTGCAAAAAACTGAGCAGCATTTAAATTCAGACCAGGCAGACTCAAATCCCACCTTCTCGTCACTGTTCCTCACTTTCTCAGCATCATCCCCACCCTCCTCAGAATGATCTGCACTTCAGACTAAACAAGTGGGAATCCGGAGAGTTTAGACCATGAGTAATTTGGCTCCAAGGGACCTCAGCCCTCCTAAATTTACTTCTAAATAAGTCCTATTGTGTGACCTGATGGAAATCTTTCTTCAGTTCTGGGGACTTTGCCTCCAGCTGGCCCTTCTGTCTGCAAAAGCCTGCCTTATTTCTTTGCCTGTGGACACCATGTCCACTTGCAATGCCCTGTGACGTCCTCCCACTTCTGTGTTCGCCTTTGAGTTCTTTGCCGTGCCTTTCTGAGTGCCCCTCCTCCCCAGAAGACTTGAAATATTATCTCACTTTCTTTGCATTGCCCCAGCTGTACCAGATACCTGTCGTGTCTGACAGTCATGGTCAATACACCTGTATTGAAAGAACTAATGAAAAAGCAAATGGGCTCTCCTAGGAAACTGGCTGATATTTTTAACCTTTATTCTCAAAATAAAGTTCTCTCTCTCCCCGATTTCCAGGTATTATCCAAATACCCTATCACCCAGTTTCTTGCTGCACCCTCTGTGTTCCGAATGATTCTGCAGCAGAATTTCACCAGGTGTGTACACGTGGCTGTGAGGACAACCATGGGGAGGATTGGGAGGAATTCCCTGTGTCATGGTCATTTTCCTTGGGTTCTTTGAGAGTGTGTGTGTGTGTGTGTGTGTGTGTGTGTGTGTATGTGTGAGTGAGTGTTGGTGGTAATAATTACCAAGCAGTCTAATGAGTTAAAAGCAGGACCCAGAAACCCAAGAGAAACACATGGTGAGCCTTGCATCATTGTGAGTTTACTCTTTAAACACTTTTTTTTTTGTCACACACATACCAAAAAACTGCAGAAGACACAAATTCAGAGAATGATGACTTTTTGAAAAGAAGATATTTGTGTAACTACTTTCGTTAGTCACAGAAACAGCCTGGCCAGCGCCCAGGAAACTTCCTGTGCCCTCCAGCTCCCCGGCTCCTCCAAAGGACACCAGCATCTTGATTTTTAGGGCATTCACTCCCTTACTTTCCCTCCTGAGGAAATAGCCCTGAACAAATCATTGCATTTCACATACCCTAGAATTCATGTATGGAACTAAATTACATATTTTCCTCAATTTCTGCTGAAGTTATATCCTGCTAAACCCATCCAGTTGTAAATATCCTAAGCCAAGAATGCATCCCATGCTCCCAACCTACTGACATCACAGCCTAGACACCTCCCTCACACATGTTCAGAACACTTAGCCTACTGTTAGGCAAAGTCATCCAACACAAAGCCTATTTTATAATCAAATGTTGAATATGTCAGGTAATTTCTTGAACATCTGTACCCAAAAAACACTGCCAGCACAGCATGTTGTAAGAGTATCAGTTGCTGGTTGCATGAAGGGAGAGAGACCTGGTGCTGCGGGTGCTGTCCAGCTCTGAAGAAAGTACCACACCATGCATTGATAGCCTGAGAAAAGATCAACATGCAAAAGTCATAGTACAGTGTCTACTACATGTATATCTCCTATGCCATCATAAAGTCTAAAAATTACAAGCCCCACTTTAAGTTGGAGACCCCCTGTATCTTGTGATATTGGCCTTTTTTTCTTCCAACATGATGTTCTGAAGATGCACCCATGCTATTGCTTATTATTGCAGTTTGTTTATTTTCTATTTTCTTTTTAAAAAATTATTTATTTGAAAGCATTACAGAGAGAAGGAGAGGCACAGAGAGAGAGAGAGAGAGAGAGGTCTTCCATCTGCTGGTTCACTCCCCAATTGTCTGCAACGGCCGGAGCTGTGCCAATCTAAAGCCAGGAGCTTCCTCTGGGTCTCCCATGTGGGTGCATGGGCCCAAGGTCTGCTGCTGCTCTCCCAGGCCATAGCAGAGAGCTGGATGGGAAGTAGAGCAACTGAGACTTGAACCAGCGCCCCTGTGGGATACTGGCACCTCAGGCAGTGGCTTTTCCCTCTACACCACAGCACCAGCCCTGCAGTTCATTTATTTTCATGCTATGTAATATTTATTTCTGTGAAAATACTTCAATTTTTTATCCTTCCTGCTCTTCGTGGAAATTTTAGTAGTTTTCACTTTGGGGCTTTTGATGATCAATATTGAGTTGAACACTGGTGTACATAACATGTATTTCTACACAGTGTTTTTAGGGAGAGAAATTATGAGGAGACACTGCCACTGCACCATTTTCTAAAGTATTAAACTAATTTATACTCCCATTGCCAGGGTAGAACTGCCATTGTTTCATGTCCTTGCCAACAATTTGTTACTGTCAGAGTAACTAACTTTTGCCAATCTGATGGATGTATAGTGCTGCCTACTGCACTTTTTATTTTTACATTTCCCTGTGTTTGAGGGTTAATTTTTAGCTAATCTGAAATCTAATCTTTGGACCTCATGAGCACTGATGTATCTTTTAGAGACCTCTGAAATTGAATTGGCTACCTCAGAAATCAGAGCTAGCAACTGTAGATCTAAGAGTTAAAATAGCAAAGAGGCTTAGTGACCACGCTTGCAAAGCCATCCGAATCACAGCTGAGAGTCTCTGCCTGCAACCTCAGTCTGGCAGGATCCTGTTTCCCTGTGTGTTTCAAAGCTCGTGTTACAGTTCCCTTCTGCAATGTTCCCTGGTGGTGATGGCCTTGGTCCAAACCCAGTAAAAATCTCACCAGGGCATAACTAATGGCTCCTCTTGCCACTCTGCCCACTTCCCATGCCTTGCATAAAGCTGCAGAAGAATGAGGAAGACATCTCATGGGACTTGCCCTCCTGTCCATCACTCTTAGCTCTGTGTGTGCCAGGAGAAGGAGATGGTGCTACTCCCCTCACCGTCCAGAGCTCGCTGCACTTAGCCTGGTGACAGCTGTACTCAGCCGGCTCTCAGACCTCAATCCCTTCCCCTATTTTCTTTGAGGAATCCAATCATTATTTGGGGAAGCATGATGGGGAAAACAGAGGAGTGGCTTTATTTTACACAGTGTACCTAGCAACCAACCACTAATGGTCACAACAGATTTTTCTGTCCTCTGAAATCCAAGCTCTTGGGAATGCTTCCCATAACCCTTACTCTTCTCCTACACTCAGCCCAATCTGCCCTGACATCCTGAGCAATTTATTTCTAACCCCTAATTTTCAGCCTCCACTCAGAAACACAAAAGCCCTTCAGTTAACCTAGCACAGTCCCTGCTAAAGCCTGGGTAGTTCTACTGTCACCCTAGCATTGCCCCTTGGGGTCTTGTCCCTTACCCCTTGTGCTTTATAAAAATATCTCTCTTGGCTAGTGCCGCAGCTCACTAGGCTAATCCTCCACCTGCGGTGCCAGTACCCTGGGTTCTAGTCCCGATCCGGGCACTGGATTCTGTCCCAGTTGCTCCTCTTCCAGTCCAGCTCTCTGCTGTGGCCCGGGAGGGAAGTGGAGGATGGCCCAAGTCCTTGGGCTCTGCACCCACATGGGAGACCAGGAGGAAGCACCTGGCTCCTGGCTACGGATCAGTGCAGCGCGCCGGCTGCAGTGGCCATTTGGGGGGTAAACCAACGGAAAGAATACCTTTTTCTCTGTTTCTCACTGTCTAACTCTGCCTGTCAAAAAAAAATTTTTTTTAAATCTCTCTTAGCCACAGACAAGGCTTTCCTAAGATGAGTTCTGACAAACACATTTTTTTCCTCTTGTTACACTGGCATCTAAGTTTACTCCAAATTTCCCTGATTTAACCCAATAGTCTCACCCATCCTCTACCAGAAGAGTTAACAGGACCAGACAGGAAGTGAGTCACATCCACTTGGCTTGACCATCAGTGAAATGACCAATAAGAGAAAGGAAGCAGAAGGATGAATGTCCCAGACACAAGGCTATGAATTCTTGACTCCCTGGGCCCGGCACAGCGACCACCTGACACTTTCTCTTCCCCTAAGCCTCAGGTTCCCCACCCTACAGCACTGCTCCACTGGCGGGGAGGCCCTGCTGCCTGAGGAGCAGGAGAAGTGGAAGAAACAGACAGGCCTCCTGCTGCACGAGATCTACGGACAGTCGGAAGTGGTGAGTGAGCAGCACCTCCGGGCCGGGAGGGTTTACTCTACCACCGAGCACAGCACGGTGCGAGTCACGCCACACCTGGGTGCCGAAGCCCCACTGTGTGCACAGCATGGCTCGGAGTCCATGGCTGGCTCCAGAGTCCTAGGCCAAGCAGTCCCAATTCGATTTCCAGCTCATGAACTCATCCAGAGACCAAAGTGCTAAAGACTCTTGGGCAAAAACTTAAATAGGAGTCTAAGGACATTGGACATCTTATGGGGAAAACAATCAAACTAGAGAATCTTCTAAATGACTTTTCATGAGGCCTGAGAAGTAGCAATTGGTGGTCATTCATTGGACATTTGGTGTGTACCTCACACTGTGCAAACAGTTTTCTGTGCCCTTTAAGCACTCTGGGAGTTAAGTGTCATGGTTATCCCCTTTGGAGGAAGGTGACAGTCCAGAATTCAATGACACAGTGTCTAGTGGAGATTCAAAGCCTGGTCTGACTGTAAAACACTCAGCTGTAGAAAGCAGTGTGCTTGAGGGAAATCAAGTTCATCAGGAAGACAAACAAAGGTGGGGCAGTGTTAGCAGAGCAATCGCAACACAGCCATGGAAGGAGTCCGAACAAGATTCCTGTCACTATCAATAGCTTCAAGGAAACATTTGATAAATGGACTTATGACCTTCCCTGGCCACCTGACACATACCTGGCACACAGTGGGCACTCTGTGCCTCACATTGCACACCCATGGGTGTGGGCTTGCCCCTTGGTTATGTCTGTGCCTTACCCCACTGGACTCTGTAGAGCCTACTCTTGGTACAGACTCAGCCCCTGGAGGGTGCAGTCAGCATGTGCCAATGGACTTGAGCCAGGCCTTCAGCTTCCTCACCAGGACCTCTTGCCTAGCACCAGTGACATTGAGAGTGGGAGCAGCTATGCATGATTCTTGCTGCTCTGGGATCATTCTGAACCTTTGGCCAACACCGGTCCTTTCTTTTCTGAGCAGGGAATGAGCTGTGGTGTCCCCCGAGGAACGAAAATCAAGCCGGGTTCCATGGGGAAGGCCATCTCTCCCTTTGACGTCCAGGTCTGGTCCTAAAGGCACTGAAAGGGAACAGTTTGGGCTTAGCTGGGGTTGGACGACTGGGTGACACCATGTGGCAGCACCAGCCGGCTTCCCTGCCCCATTCATCCTTTTACCTCTCGTCCTGTTTTCCCACTGATTTCCTATGGATTTATTTTTTCCAATGAAACCTTCTGGCTTTCCTTGGGATCTGCATTATCATGGGTACTAACACAGCTCACCCTGACAGCCAGAGGCATCACACCCAGTAGATGAAACAGAAAACCTGGGGGTGGCACTGGCTGCCCTTTCTACCATCTGGTGCTTCTAGATTTTCTTCACCAGCATTTTCTATCCCGAAGACTCCTTGTTGATATCTACAGTCCCGTGACTTGGGAATCACATTGGCTGATTTCAAGGAGACATGGTTCCTCCATCATTACCCCATCTAGCTCCCCTAGTATCCTATGAATGAGCCAGACCATGTGTGGGTTGGGTAGAAGAGGTGAAGTAAAGTGGTATTCGTTGGTTTCTTGCTCCAGATCATTGACAGCAAGGGCAATGTCCTGCCGCCCAACACTGAGGGGAGCATTGGCATCAGGATAAAGCCCACAAGGCCCACTGGTCTCTTCATGTGCTATGAGGTAAGGGCACCTGGCCCCATCCTGGCCCCAAGAGTCCCTGCATGGAGTTCTGTTTCCTGACCTTTTGTCAAATTGCCCTCTGTTGCCACCAACTCAGTGAAAACTGTTTTCATTAAACTGGAAGCTCAAATGTGTTGCCACACCTTTTCCTGACCCTGAGCATCTGGGACTTAGGAGGCTGATGGACGGAGTAGAGCAAAGACTGGCTTCAGAGTCCCCAGGCTGGGGTTCTAGCATCTTCTATAGGCCTTGGTGTGGCTCAGATAATACTCTTCCACTTACCACAACAGAGTGTGAACAAATCATTTGTCCTGCTCATTGGTTGCTTTAGAGCATGTTTGATTTTTCACATATTTGAGAATCTTCTAGTTTTCTTTTGGTTATTGATTTCCAGTTGGACTTCATGTGATTGGATAAGATACTTTGTATGATTTCAGTCTTTTAAAAATTGTGAATATTTTTCTTGTGGCCTGATACATGATCCACCCTGAAGAATATTCCGTAGGCACTTGAAAGACGTGTATTCTGCTGGTGCTGGGTGGCATATTCTTTGCGTGTCAGCTAAGTTTGTGGTGCAGTTCAGGTCCTCTGTTTCCTTGCTGATCTTGTGCCTGGACTTCCCTTATTGAAGGTGGCATATTGAAGCATCCAACTACTATTGGATAACTCTCTGCCTCTCTCTCTTGTGTATTTCTCCCTTTGGTTCAATCAGATTTGCTTCATGTATTTGAGGGCTCTGATGTTTCTTGCATATATATGTATATAACTGTTTTAACTTTTGGTCAGTTGGCCCTTTTATTAAAATATATAATGTCCTTTTTGTCTCTCACAATTTGGCTTAAACTTGAAGTCTGTTTTGTCTGATATTATTGTAACCACCCCCGCTCTCTCTCTGCTATTCTCAGGGAATATGTTTTTTCATCCTTTCACTTTCAACTAATTTGTGTCTTCAAATCAAATGATTTTCTTTTTTTTTTTTTTTTTTTTTTTTTTTTTTTTTTTTTTTTTTACAGGCAGAGTGGACAGTGAGAGAGAGAGACAGAGAGAAAGGTCTTCCTTTCGCCGTTGGTTCACCCTCCAATGGCCGCCGCGGCTGGCGCGCTGCGGCCGGCGCACCGCGCTGATCCGATGGCAGGAGCCAGGAGCCAGGTGCTTTTCCTGGTCTCCCATGGGGTGCAGGGCCCAAGCACTTGGGCCATCCTCCACTGCACTCCCTGGCCACAGCAGAGGGCTGGCCTGGAAGAGGGGCAACCGGGACAGAATCCGGCGCCCCGACCGGGACTAGAACCCGGTGTGCCGGCGCCGCTAGGCGGAGGATTAGCCTAGTGAGCCGCGGCGCCGGCCCCAAATGATTTTCTTATAGGAACAGCATATATTTTTCCATGTGTTGTTATCCATTTAGCCAATGGATAACAGTCCACTGGATTGGAGAACTGAACTCAGTTACATTTTCTGTATTCACTGATAAGGAATGACTTATTATGCCATTTTGCTACTTGTCTTCTGTATGTCTTCAGCTTTTTTTTTTCCCTATTCCCCTTGTTACTGACTTATTTTGTGCTGCTAATTTTTGTAATGACACATTTTGTCCCCCTCTGAATTTCATTCTTTATATTCTTTTTTTTTTAATATTTATTTATTTTGTTTGAAAGGCAGAGTTAGAGAGAGATGGGTAGGGAGGGAGAGGCAGAAACAGAGAAATCTTCCATCTGCTGGTTCACTCCCTAAATGGCCTCAATTGGCAAAGATGGGCCAATCCAAGGCCAAGAGCCAGGAGCTTTCTCCTGGTCTCCCACAAGGGTGCCGGGTCCCAAGCACTTGGGCCAACTTCTGCTTCCTTCCCAGAAACATCAGCAGAGAGCTGGATCAGAAGTGGAACAGCCAGGACTCAAAACGGTGCGCATATGGGATGCAGGCAGCAGATGGATGCTTTACCTGCTATGCCACACTGCTGGCCCCTATTTTTTAATATATTCTACAGATATTTTCTTCATGGTTACCATGTGAAATACATATAATATTCTAAAAGCAAATTTGAATTGACACCTACTTCAGTTGCATACAGGAACTATACACCTGTACAGTTCTGTCTCCCCTTTATGTATTAGATATCACAAATTAATCTTTATTATTATGTACCCAATAACATAGCCATTTTTCTTTTAAACTTTTAGAAAATAAAAATCAGTTTTATAAATGAAAATCGCAATTATACAGGTTTTTGTATTTTCCTTTGCATTTATTGTTTCCGGGGATCTTCAGATCTTCCTGTATCTGAGTTAATGTCTAGTATCCTTTCATTTAACCTGAAGGAGTCTTTTTACTTTTTTTTTTTTTTTTTTTTTTTTTTTGTAGGGCAAGTCTAGCGGTGATGAACTCCACCAGCTTTTGTTTATCTATGAATAAATTCTCTGCCTCTCTCCCTCTCTGTTTACCCTCCTGTAGCTCCACTGATGCATACTGGGTCTGCCCCTTGATGTGCAGCAAGGGCCTGCGGCTCTCTTCACTTAGCTCCATTCTTTTACTCTGCAAACTTGATTATTTCATTTGCTCTACTTCCATTTCCCTGGTTCTTTCTTTCAATATGCTCTTGTGATTCTGTTGTTCTTTGCAGCTCCACAGCTTCTTTTGGCTCTTTTTCTTTAAGATGTTTTTATTTGGCCGGCGCCACGGCTCAATAGGCTAATCCTCCGCCTTGCGGCACCCACACACTGGGTTCTAGTCCCGGTCAGGGCGCCAGATTCTGTGGCCCAGGAGTGCAGTGGAGGATGGCCCAAGTGCTTGGGCTCTGCACTCACATGGGAGACCAGGAGAAGCACCTGGCTCCTGGCTTCGGATCAGCGCAGTGCGCCAGCCACAGCGCGCCGGCCGCGGCGGCCATTGGAGAGTGAAGCAATGGAAAAGGAAGACCTTTCTCTCTGTCTCTCTCTCTCACTGTCCACTCTGCCTGTCCAAAAAAAAAAAAAAAAAAAAAAAAAAAAAAAAAAGATGTATTTATTTGAAAAGCAGGGTGGGCAAGAGAGAGAGGGTGAGTTTTGTATTTTGTATCCACTGGTTCACTCCCCCAAATGCCTGCAACAGCCAGGGCTAAGTCAGATTGAAGCCAGGAGCCAGGAACTCCATCTGGATCTCGTGTGTGTGGCAGAACCCAACTAATTGGGCCACCATCTGCTGCCTCCTGGGTGCATTAGCAGGAAGCTGGATCAGACACAGAGTATCCAGGACTCAAACCAGGCGCTCAGATATGGGATGTGGATATCCCAAGTGATGACTTCACCCACACCCTCTATTTGACTCTTTTAAACATGATTTCTCTCTCTGTTGATATCCATGTATCATTTTCCTGATTTCATTCAATTCTTTGAACATTTTTCCCTGCTGGCTTGTTGAGCGTGTTTAGCTCTTTTGTCTTCAGTTGTTTCTCTAGTAATTCCATTGTCGGGAATTCCTCAGGGACAGTTCCTGTCAATTAACTTTGCTCTTGGTGGTGGGCCAGGAGTCCCTGTTTCTTTTTTTTTAGATTTATTTATTTGAAAGACATATTTACAGAGAGAGGTAGAGACAGTGAGAGATCTTCCATCTGCTAGTTGACTCCCCAAAAGGCTGCAACAGCAAGAGCTGAGCTGAGCCGAATCCAGAAGCCAGGAGCTTCTTTTAGGTCTCCCAAGTGGATGCAGAGGCCCAGGGACTTGGACTGTCTTCCGCGACAGGGAGCTAGATCGGAAGTGGAACAGCCAGGACTTGACCTGTGCCCATATGGGATGCCAGCACTGCAGGTCAGGGCTTTAATCCACTGCACCACAGCGCAGACCCCCCTCCCTGTTTCTATGTATGCCTGTGAAGTTGTTGTAATGGAGGCAGCTCTAAGCATCAGTGCCTCCTCCCTCCCTACAGGAAGCCTTTTTGTTATTGTTTGAGGCTAAAATGGCTTGTTTTGCAACCCTCCCAAACTCTTTTTGCAAAGACTATTGTTCATCAGGCGTGCTCACTAACACGTGAGCATGTTAGAGCGTGTTTGGACAGAGATTTCCTTGAATGACAGGAGTTGAAGCGAAGAACACCCACCTTTCCCAGTCTTTGCAGACTGGCTCTGGGCTGGGCCCTCCTTCAGCAGTTAGATGGACTTGCTCTGAGTCCAGCATCAGCTGGAGTGGCAGCTCGGGTCCTCGGGATCTCTCTGAGTGCACATCTTGCTGCGGTGTGTGTAGGGTTCTCTAAGCTCCCCCCATACCTAGCTGTTTTTCCAAGAGTCTCACCCCAGCTTCTCCAGCAGGCACCACAGTCCACTGCATGTCTCACCAGTCGTCTCTTGCCCCAGGTGCCTATAGTTTTGTGATCTGTTCTGCAAATGTTAGGAGTATCGCCCGCTGCTTTTCCTGCTGTGTTCTGAGTTATATGAAAGGAACACCTGCATGCATCCTTCTGGTATCACCTAGACAGGTCAGAACAAATGCGCACCAGGATTTTCAGATAAGATTCACTCTGTGCCCTCCGACTGGGGGAGGGGAGGAGTCTGGGAACTGGGCTGCCTCCTGCTCTAGACCAAGAGCGCTGTGCAGGAGGAAGGGTGGAGAAAGGCCACAGGCTTTCCCCGCCACCACCATCGTGAAGATGGCTTTCTCTTGGCTGGGCACTTGCTCAGTTGCTGTAAACCTTTGGCTGTTTCCCAGAGTAACAGAAAAAACCAGTTTAAACAATGGCTAATTGTGTGTTTTGTCGTGTCTTGGGCTTGATAGTTCTGTGGAAGAGCAGGAGCTCCAAGCTCCCTGGTTGACCTTTTCCTGCCATGAATTCCCGATTGTATGTTTAAAAGTAGCCAACGCTAAGCACTCACTTGAGTGTCTTTGTGAGCTTTGTCACCCTCCATGGGATAGAGGAGGAAGCCTCTCACCTCTGTGTGTTGGATGAGGTAGCTTTCCCCGCTTCCTGTCAGGATACACAGGGCCCATTCTCAGGGTCAAGCCCCAAGCCCTTATCTCAGACAGCTGACTTCAAGAAAATCCATTCCCTTGGAGGAAGGCCTGCCCATCAGTGTCAGTGCGACTGTAGCTGTGGCATAGCACGCAGAGCTGGACTGCAGTTCAAATGGCACCGGAGTTGTGGTGGGCCTAACGGTACCCTTTGGTGCACCGTGTCCACACTGTCTCCTGCTAGATCCTCGCACCATCTGTGTTATCACTTGTTTTCTGTTTATCTTTTTTAAAAAGATTTATTTTTATTTATTTATTTGAAAGACAGAGTTATAAAGAGGCAGATGCAGAGAGAAAGAGAGGTTTTCCATCCGCTGGTTCACTCCCCAGATGACCGCAACAGCCAGAGCTGCACCAATCCAAAGCCGGGAGCCGGAAACTTCTAGGTCTCCCACGTGGATGCAGGGGCCCAAGTACTTGGGCCATCTTCTACTGCTTTCCCAGGCCATAGTAGAGAGCTGGATCGGAAGTGGAGCAGCCAGGACTCGAGCTGGTGCCCATATGGGATGCCAGCACTGCAGGTGGCAGCTATACCCTCTACGCCACAGTGCTGCCCCCAATTTTGTTTAAATCAACTCATCATTGACTGTTATCACAAGAGGAAAGCAGTATCATTTGCTAAAAACTGAAGGCAAAGATAACCGTAACGGTAATTTATGAAGTGCAGTTCTCTTAAATTCTAGCCAGCTTCTAACTCCTCTTCTTGCTGAAGCACTGATCCTGAGGCTTACCTTCCCCTGAAACTCCCAGAGCTGTTAAAAACAGGTCGGCATCAAACCAAGAGTCTCCTTGCTACCATTGGAGAAACTGGAGGTGAATTCAATACAGGAGCTGATTGAACAGTCTTAGTCTTTTCCCATGGGGCACTTCCTAAAATACTTTCTTGTTCCACCTGTGGGAGCGCTTAGGCGTTGGTGAACAGGCTGTGGAGCAAAACTCAATTCAAATCCCAGCCCCTCCCTGACCTGCTGGGTGGCTTCCAGCAGTGCCTCTCTGAGCCTCAGTTTCCTGGTATGTAAAATGGGCGACAAAATATGTCAGCCTCAGGGCAGGCACTTAGCCTGGTGGTTTGGACTCCCATTAAAACACTGGTGTCTGACATCAGAGGACCTGGGTTCAATTCCAGGCTCCGGCTCCTTACTGCAGCTTCCTGCTAATACAGACCCTAGAAGACAGTGGTGATGGCTCAAGTACTTGGGCTCCTGCCATGTATATGGGGACTTGCATTGAATTCCCAGCTGCCAGCTTGGGTCTGGCCCAGCCCCTGCCATTGTAGGCATTTGAGGAGTGAGCCAGCAGATGAGAGAGTACTGTCTCCTCTCTCTCTGTGTTTTTCCCTCTGTCTCCCTCATACCTCATATGGAGGTTTGTGTGTCTGTCTCTCAAATAAGTTTGGGTTTTGTTTTAATTTTAAATGCCAGCCTCACACAAAAATATGTCCACAAATGTTCACTCATCATATCCAAAATCAGGAAACAACCCAGATGCTCTTCAGCGAGCGAGTTCTAGAACAAAACTGAGCTCCGTCCTTAACGTGGATCTTGCTCAGCATGGCAGAGGCTCAGGCTCCTGCTGAACACAGCCACCAGATGAAGCTCCAAAACGCTGTGCTGAGAAATAAACGCTTACATCCATAGCATTCTACTCATAGCGGTTCTGACAGCAGATTCAGAGCAGATGCATCACTGCCAAGGCGTTAGGAATGGAAGAAGGCAGGGAGCGGGAGTAGGAGAGAGGACCTGGGCAGCTCATGGGCTCCTGGCTTTGTCTGGCCCAGCCCTGGCTATTGCAGAAATTTGGGGAGTGAACTAGTAGATGGAAGATCTCTCTCCATCTGTCTCTGTGTCTCTCTCTGCCTTTCAAATGAAATTAAAATAAATACCAGCCCCAAAAGCTTTTATTGAGGGTCAAATGAGATAGTGTTTTGTAAACCAAACGTGTTCAGAGAATATTTACTGACCCCTATCATGTGCCCAGGCACGGTGTGAACGCCAAGCTTACAGGAGTGAACAAAACAGACAGAGTGCAGGCAATAACAGACGCTGTCTTTAGCAGAGTGCCTCTCCAAGTTGCTTTTTTAAAGTTGTCATTGAAATTGGCCTCATGGTGTCCGCTAACTGAGCTGGGGCTGCTGCACGCACTGAGTGCTTACACTGAAGGAGGCAGAGTCGGCGGCGATCACTCATCCAGGTCCCCGGTGGAGCAGAGGCGGGGTCTGGGTGCGTAGCTCCGCCTTGCCGATCCCACTGCCTGCAGCAGGGCCTCCTGTTCTCCCCGCAGAACAACCCGGAGAAGACAGCCGAGGTGGAGTGTGGGGACTTTTACAACACTGGGGACAGAGCAACCATGGATGAGGAGGGCTACATCTGGTTCCTGGGGAGGGATGATGACGTCATCAACGCCTCTGGGTAGGTGCCACCAGCCCCAGGCTGCTCGCCCTCCTCGGTGACAGAACCCTCAGCCCAGGCTGTGCTGCCCTGATCTGGTATCTGTGCATCACCCCCAAGCCTGTGTCCAGACAATTCCATCACAGCAACGTTTCAGAGGGGCTGCAGGGGGACCCATAACAAGACATCCTGCCATTTAAAGAGGGAGGCGCAGAGCAGAGACTTTCTTCCAGTCCCCGGTGGTTGGAAGACCCTATTTCATGTTTGTGTTCCTTCTCCTTCTCTTCCAGCTCCTCCTGGTAGCCTGGATCTGAGACCCTTGTCTCTGACCCCCACGTGGCTTTGAAAAAAAGACACGTGACACCACTGTAACAATTTCTCTGACACAACAATTTTGTACATATGCATGGGATGATTGGATACACGTACAGGTGATGAACTGAGCATCAGGGTAATTAGCATATCCATCATGTCATGCAGTTGTCACCCCTTCAGAGAGAGCACACTCAAACCCCTGTGCCTTGTAGCTGTTCTGGAATGTACAGCAGATTATTGTGAACCACAGTCACCCTGCAGCACACAGCACACTGGCACTGACTCCTCCTATTTGTCAGTTACTACATCATGCTGATGCCCATATGTACATCATATACTGGACATTTGCCAGGAGGGTGAATTTGGAGGTGGTGTTATCACACGCACACCTGCACACACATACACACACACATGCACCATGCACACCCAGTAACTATGAGAGATGATAGCTGTGCAGATTGGCCTGGCTGGAATAACCATTGCACGATGGATATGGATTTCAAAGCACCCCAGTGTACACCCTAAGTATCTGTAACAAAAGCCAGAGATGTAAAATTAAGCATGGAATGGGGACTAGGATGCAGAATTTCAGACGGAGCTTGATGCCTTCAAGGAATCACACGCCAGGGTGTGGGGAGCTGCTTGGGCCGAGGACACAGAGCCCCTGGAGACCAAGCGTTCCTCTCCCCCTCCCCAGGGCAGTGAATGCAGAAGCCCTGGGGAGACTCCCAAGCACTGCAGCTGCCAGCCCCAGGTAGCCAGGTGTTCCACATGGGCCTGTGACACGGGCTCCCTATGACCTGTGTGCTCTATGCCCCACGGGAGACGGGAGTCTCCCCGGTCAGAGACTTGCCCTGGCATCTGCCCCCAAGAACAATAATGGGTCCTGCAGGTACCGCATTGGGCCGACAGAGGTGGAGAATGCCCTGGCGGAGCACCCAGCCGTGAAGGAGTCAGCCGTAGTGAGCAGCCCGGACACATCTCGAGGGGAGGTAAGGAGCACAAGGAAGGTGTCGGGCGTGCGTGGGGCCACAGGGGAAGGTAGGCCCAGGGGAAGCCTGAGCTGTTCTCTCCTGCGCTTTGGTGGAAGCGAAAACCTCGCATTTGCACGATGTGGTCACCAGGGGGCGCTGTGGCCCCACTCTGAAAAGGACACCCACCGTGTCTGCTGGATCCCTAGCTGTGTGCCAGCCCATTCAGCCCTCCCAACGGCCCTAGGGGTCCAGGACCGTGGTCATATCTTTGTAGGTAAGGACACAGAGACATAAAGGAGTTAGTTAACTTGCCCACATCACACAGCTATTATAAACCATTATAAACCATGACTGTACCCTGTGCAGCCTGGCTCCCAAGATTCAACAGGTGGTGGTGGAGCAGCTTCCCTGCGCTGGGCCCTGAGCAGTCACATGGGGGGTATGGATACCAAGGTAAACATAGTAAGTTACTGACAAGTGTTGAAGGCCTACTGAGTGCCAGCCAGAGCTGCAGGCATACTGGTGAGAAACATGATGATGATAGGGGAAATATTAAATAGAATCACCCAGGAGTTTATGGCTCATCTCAGGGACTCTGTACAGAAGCCCCTATGAGGAATGAAGCTTTTTTGTCCCCATTTACCAGGAAAAGAAATCGATGAGGAGCAGTCCGGTAGTTTTCCGAGGTGTGCCGTGGAAATCGGCAGCCCTGGGATTGGCACCCCAGCCCAGTCTTTCCCAAAGCCTCCCATGCAGCCTCCAGCAAGCAACTGCCTCTGTGTAGCGGGCAGCACTCACCGTGGCACTCAGCATGGCACTCACCGTGGCACTCACTGAGGCACTCACCATGGCACTCACCGAGGCACTCACCATGGCACTCACCGTGGGCTCTGCTCCGCTCCTGCAGGTGGTGAAGGCGTTCATCGTCCTCAACCCGCAGTTCCTGGCCCACAACCAGCAGCAGCTCACCAAGGAGCTGCAGGAGCACGTGAAGGCCATGACGGCCCCGTACAAGTACCCACGGAAGGTGAGCGGGGGTGGCCGCGGGGGCTCCAGCCCCCCAGGATGGTTTCCAAGTCCTCCACTCCACTTCTCATGTTGTGGAGAGGAAGGGAAAAGCACACGGTGTTTTTTGTAAAAAAAAAAAAAAAAAAAAAAAAAAAAAGATTTACTTTATTTATTTGAAAGGCAGGGTGACAGAGAGAGAGAGATCTGTTGGTTCACTCCCCAAATAGCCCCAATGGCTAGGGCTGGGCCAGGCCAAAGCCAGGAGCTTCTTCCAGGTCTCCCATGTGGGTACAGGAGCCCAAGCACCAGGGCCATCCTCTGCTGCTTTCCCAGATGCATTAGCAGGGAGGTGGATCAAAAGTGGGGCAGCAGGGACTCAAACAGATACTCTGATATAGGATGCCAGGGGCACTGGTGGCACTTCACCCACTGCACCACAGTGCTGGCCCCTAAGCACAGACGTTTTCAACACTGCAGAAGTCTGGTAGGGGCATGGGGTGAAACCACCTAACCAGATGGAAATCTGTCTTCTGCCGGATAGCCCAGGAGCAACCCAGAGCTAGCAGATCAACCTGTAGGGGGAGAAACCAGACAAGCACCCCAAGATATTCAAACAGATAATGTACAATCCTGTGAAGTTTGAAAAAGAAATACATTCAGCAGCTTCAAAGCTTTTACAAACATGATTCCTGGCCAGAGGCATGTTCTATGTTATAGCCCAACACCAACATTTACACGTGTGTGTAGCAAACAGACATTAGCAGAGTGATTCTGACCCTTCAACACTCAAGACTTCAGGTAGGTTGATTTGGCTACATGGGTTTTAAATGCTAAGAGCAACCTACAAAAACCTTTAGAGAAATGTTTAAATTATTCATGGACTTAAATATTATCCTGTGATTTAAAATCATGGTGCCAATTATTTATTTATGACATACAAACACCTCAATGATATAGGATGAAAAGAGAAAAGCAGACTATGGAGGAATATACATGGTATTATCTCATTGGTTTCGAATGACACATGAAATACATCAAAAGCTAATGTTTCCTCCATGTGTCCTACCATACGGTGCTGTTGGGACATTTACGATTGGCACATTATGAGACCACCTTACTATGTTCTTCATGTATTAGTATTTTGTTTAAATCTCTCTACAATCTGAGATAGCACAACACCAACCCATTTCACTGAGCCTCAGAGGCACAGAGTAAATTGCCTGCAGTCACAGTTAATAAAGGCAGAGCTGGAACTCCAACCCACATGTGTCTGACTGCAGAGTTTGTGCTTCTGCCATTAGGTGAGGCTGCCTCGAATGGGTGACATCTCCCAGTTAGGAGGGGCTGTGGATTATGGTGGGTGACACACTGCATCCGACTCTGAGGATCTCTTTCTTGCTCATGCTACGCGTCCACTATGGCTCTCTGGGGGCCCACTCATCACTTTTGCTCATCCTGGGACGGGATAAAGGGGCAGCCACCAAATAGAAACCTGCCAGGTGCGCTAAGAGATGGAGGGGAGTGGCCACTCCAGTGGCCCCAAGCTCTTCTGCCTGGAGGTGACCCGGTTTACCTCCACTCGCACTTCCTTGCTCAAAACACATCACGTGACGGCCATCTGACCTGGGGCCAGCACACAGAGGGCAATGTCCAGGAAGGAGGAGTGGGGAGGTGAGAGCAGGACTAAGTCAAGTGGGATTTCCTTTATCTCAACCAGGTGGAGTTCATCCCAGAGCTGCCCAAAACCATCACCGGCAAGATTAAGCGGAATGAACTTCGGAAAAAGGAGTTTGGCCAGATGTGATTGACAGCACAGCCGGAACCCACCGTGTGACCTTGGGCCAATCCCTGGCTGCCTCAGTTTCCCCCATGTGATTGGGATGCAGATGAGGAGTTGAGAGAGCTGATTTGGAAGGGTGTCAGGGGTGCCAAGAAGTTTTGTTGTTTTATGGTAGATTCCATGACTCCGCTGCCTCCAAGTCCCCCCTTGGTCTGGATTGCCCATGTAGGTGCACGAGCTGGGGTTGCAGATAATAAAATGCAGTCATCGACATCAACAGCACCTGTGTGGCACCTTTGTTCCATGAATGGATCTGTGCCAAATTTTCCATAATCCCCAGTCCAAAACAGTCCTGTCGCAGAGTCTACCTGGTGGTTCCAGAGCCCTGGGCTACCCTGGGGCACCCATTCAGGATCCAAAATACAGAGGCCCAGGAGGGACCCTCCAAGTGGCTTCAAGCACCTGGTGCTGCAAGGCTTGGCCCAGACCCTGCAGAAGGGTGAGACCCCGAGAGGCTGAGGCAGGAATACCTGGAGCAGTGAGCCCTGGCCATGCTCACCTGCCAGCTGTCGCCTCCCTGCCACCATCCTCTGCCTCTGCATCCTCCAGTGACACTGCTGCTGCACCTGTGCCGGCCCAGACCTGGTGTGGGTGACTCAGGGAGCCTCCTCTGGAGACTTCGGGGTCCCACAGACTCCTCTAGCCCTGCTCAGGGCCCCGGGAGCCCTACCCTCGTGTCACTCCCATAAGCACCCATACACCCGTTCCTTCCCATTCACTCTCCAGAGCTCAGGAATCCCCCAGATGCACCAGAATAACATTATCTTTTAATCCCATCTTCTTTTGTACATAAATTTTTTAAAGTTTTTATTTATTTATTTATTTGAAAGGTAGAGTTACAAAGAAGAAGAGACAGAGAGGTCTTCCATCCATTGATTCACTCCCCAAATGGCCACAAGAGCAGGGGCTGGGCCAGGCTGAAGCCAGGAGCCTGGAACTCCATCTGGGTTTCCCATGCAGAGGGCTAGGTTTTATAAATGTACAATATGTGGTTAAAGTCACTGTGTGGTCTGTATTGGTATAGAAACATGACTGAGTTAAGATGATTTGGGGCCAGTGCTTTGGTGCGGTGGATTAAGCTGACATCCCCTGTGGGCACCAGTTGAAGTCCCAGCTGCTCTACTTCCCATCTAGCTCCCTGCTAATATGCCTGGGGAAGCAGCAGAAACTAGACCAAGCCCCAGGGCCACTGACACCCGTGTGGGAGACACAGAAGAAGCTTCTGGCTCCTGGCTTCAGCCTGGCATAGCACAGTCATTATGGCCATTTGGGGAGTGAACCAACAGAGCTTCCCTCTGTCTCTGTCTCCTCTTCTCTCTGTGTGACTCTGCCGTTCGAATAAGTAAATAAATCTTTTTTTCCCATGAAAACTTTCTACAGCGTATTGGTGTTCTGTCTACTCTTGTATCCATTCCCGAGAGAGGGATTGAACCGCTCTCTCTGTGTATTGTATGCTTCCGGAGTCTGTCTTCAGTTACTTAGCATGTTTTGTAGTCCAGACCGACCATGGCAGGCCCTGAGAGTTAAGGAGGAAGTATCTTCCCAGAAGGGGGTGCGGAGGAGCTGGGTTGGGCGGGACCAGAATTAAAAGCTGAGAGGTTTGCAGAGACGCCCTCTCCTGGGCTCAGCTCCAGGCACATGCTCAGTAGGGGAGGGACATTCTAAGAACAGGGCGGGGTTGCACACAGGTGGGGCTTCCACTGTGACACACCAGGGGGGATGGCAGCGGATTGGTTGGGAGGGAGTATAAAGGGTCCGGGTTGGTAAGGTGATCACCAAACAGGAGAAGACTTGGAGGCAAACGGATCCCTGGTCCAAGCCCCTCTGCCTCCTCCTGAGCATCCCACACATGCTGTGTGTGCCTGTCCTACAGACCTGTCACCGCTGACCTATTGTTGCCAAAATCTGTTCCTTGTAAAAGGTGCTGGTGAGAATAACGAGGACAAGGTTTGGGGATAAAGAAAACAGGAGATCTAATCTACTGGTAGATGAGGATGGCGGCAGGCTGGGAGTCTCAAGAACTGCTGTCCTACTTGGTGAGGGCAGTTTAGAGCTTTTCAGGAGAGCAAAGGGAGGTCAGGCTGCTGAGGACGTGCCCAGTGGCAAGTCAGGAGTAGACAGCCCGGGGCTGAAGCCATTGTGGGTCTGATCCCAGGGTGTCTCAGATGCCAGTGCAGTTCCTGGAGAGTCCTTGGGAGGGTCAGGGTTAGGATGTTCTGCACAACTAGGCAGCAACAAAATGTTATTTGGCTGAGATCTGAAAGAGGCGAATTATTTTGTTAAGAGATTCCAGAGCTTCAGTAATCAGGATGAAGCCCACCCAGCCTGGACCCATGCTTATTGTGTCTTTAGTTAGTGGTACCTCTTTACGTTCTGTCCCCGGAGCTTCATCCCCTGGCCATGCTGACTTCAGTAACTTCCTGTTCAACCCACCTGACCTTCTCCCTCTGTCCTACCACCTTCCCCTGAAACACTGGACTCCAGCCAATTACATTTTATCCATGGGAATCAGATGTTATGGGCTTATTGCAGTTTTCCTGGGTTAATTGGGTCTGTACAACCAGATACTGATCCATGTTGTTTTCTATATCAGTGGTTTGATCCTCTGCATGGGTGAGTAGAATTCCTTTTTATTGGCTATATCACAATTGGCTTATCCAATACCTTGGAAAGCAATGTGGGAATTGTTTTTCCCATTGATCCTTACCCTTAAAACAAAAACCCAGGGACTATCACTTCTGTGAGGTTTCCCAGTATATCTTTGCATTTTGCAGTTCCACAAGGGATTGACTGAAGAAAAATCCGATTGGGATTGTACCTGTTACTCTTCCAGTACATACAATTTCAGTCACTTTTTGAACTTATATTCAAAATCTCACTGACATGAGACATTTCGGTTTTGCTAATTACCACCACCATTTTCTTATGAAAATGTGCAAACATGTAGCATTGCTGGATGAATATTTTATCACATGTTTTTCACACATCCATCCACCATCCATCCATCCCTCTGTCAGTCTGTCTTCAGTACCTTTAATATTGAATTGCAAGCATCACTCTACTTCCTCAGTAGAGTAGTTCAGCAGGACTGTCTGAAAGTGGAATTCAACATTTCTTAACAGATTTTTCTTTTCCAAAAAAGTTACACAGAGGAAAACATACAAATATTAAATGTACATTCACTAACTCTTAAAACTACACATACATAGCCCAACTCCTCTCAAGATCTACAACATGACTGTCATGTAAATACCCCCAGTTTTTCCCAATCAGTCCTTGCCCTCTAATTAATTTGTCTCGGTCTAGAATTTTCTTTTTTTTCTTAACATGTTAATTAGCATTTTTTATTTAGTAAATATAAATTTCCAAAGTACAGTTTGTGGATTAGAATGGCTCCCCCCCATAATTTCCCTCCCACTCGTACCCCTCCCATCTCCCGCTCCCTCTCCCATTCTGTTCACATCAAGATTCATTTTCAATTATCTTTATATACAGATCAATTTAGTATATATTAAGTAACGATTTCAACAGATGCATGCATGTTAAACTCACTCTTTTGTCTGCCTTAGTGTGCACGCACCATGTGTCTAAAATCACTCATATGTCCCACGAATCAGGAATTAATTTTCTTCCACTCCTGACTCAGCATAACCTGCATTACCATCTCTGTTTCGTTCACCATCTGGAAGGAAGTGTTTTATTTTTTCAAACCTGCACATTTATTCCAAAATTCAGCACTGCCCTGCACGACGCACAGAAAACCAGAGAAAATGGTGGGAGGTGAAGGAAGCTTTCAGGCCAGGTGGAGAGCAGTCCATGCCCGTCTCACTGTATGAACTGGGACACATTTGGTTTGGATTTCTTTTATTTATAGACTATGAAGAAAAGCATTTGAGCCATTTGACTTGAACAGTTTTCCCCTCCTTTGCTTTGCCCTCTTCATTCACTCTTCTGCCCCATTATCTCCTAAGCAGAACCGGTATGGGTGCCACGAGGCATTCATGCCTCCAGGGATGCTTTGTTCCTCATTTCTCTATAGGCTTGACCTAGCCCCTGGCCCTAGACTGGCCCAGCCACTCTCCCTTCGAACACAGGGGCAGCTGTGGCCCAGGTCTAGTTGACCTTTCATGTTTTCAGCTTGTCACCCATGCTTCTGTGGGAATCCCGCTACATGGTTTGTTCCTCTCCCTCGTGCAGATACCGGGAAAGGAAAAACCTTCAGAGAACATGAATAGTGTTATGTCCACAAACACCTCAGGATTGTCAGAGGTAAGTCCCCTACATCCAATACAGGATTTCCATTTCACATCTTGCCTTCCACGAAGGTCGAATATTTCATGTCGTAGGAGGTCAGACTTGTACGATTGTGATGAAGAAGTTTGTTTTTGAGAATTAAGACATTACCCAGTGTGGCTGGCGCCGCAGCTCACTAGGCTAATCCTCCACCTTGCAGCGCCAGCACACCGGGTTCTAGTCCCGGTCGGGGCGCCGGATTCTGTCCCGGTTGCCCCTCTTCCAGGCCAGCTCTCTGCTGTGGCCAGGGAGTGCAGTGGAGGATGGCCCAAGTGCTTGGACCCTGCACCCCATGGAGACCAGGAAAAGCACCTGGCTCCTGCCATCGGATCAGCGCAGTGCACCGGCCGCAGTGCGCTGGCTGCGGCGGCCATTGGAGGGTGAACCAACAGCAAAGGAAGACCTTTCTCTCTGTCTCTCTCTCTCTCTCACTGTCCACTCTGCCTGTCAAAAAAAAAAAAAAAAAAGACATTACCCAGTGTGTTTTGCATTAGGTTAAAATTTCCATTGATGAATCCTTGCTCGGGGAAATGATACTGAAGTCTGAAGACAAAGAGGTAAGGAGAACATTCTCAGGTGAAGATCAAGGGGGAGGAGCTAGCAAAACCTTACTCCCATAAATGACATGAATTGGAGAACTGAACATCATCACTTTCTTTTAAAAAAGTTAATTTGGGTAAAAAACACACAGCATGAAATTAACCATCTCAACCCCCGCTAAGTGTACAATTCAGTAGCATTAGTGCATTCGAATCATTGTGCAGTTTTGTTTTGAATGTCTTTTATCTGTCTCAGGACCCGAAGGAAGACCCTGGGGCAGCAGAGCTGACCGCCTTGGGGTCCAACGTGCATGAGCTGGAAGGTATGCTGCTTGCTGGGAGGAAAGGAGCGTGCCCTGGGAAGGTGAAGCATGTCCTGGGGCCCTCCCCATCTCCCCCCTCACCTCATGTCCTCAGGTGCACGTGCACACACACAAAGCAAACTCCTTTGTCCTTTACAGAATGTGACAAGAACCTACGATCCAGCTGTGACACGTTGGCCTTTGTGAAAACAGCAAAAGATTGGGAATTCGAATCTCTGAGGATGCAGCTGGATGATCTCTGTGGAATCTCTAAAAGCATCGAGAAGGCTGAAGAGGAGTAAGATGTCCATTGCGATAGCACTGCTGCGTCAACACACGTGTAGACAAAACAGAAACAAGTCCCAGTTCTTAGGGTGTCAGTACATCTGCGGTTGTCCTTCCTGCCTTGATTTCTAGAATCCGTGTTTTTTCTTCCCATCTGGCTGGTTGTCAGAAACTTCTGTCTATCATTTACTTGGTGTCAGAGGGGACACTGGCACCAGCACTGACAACCTCATTATCTGAATTCCCTCGGGGTCCATGTGCCCTGCCCTTTAGGTTTCAGTCCCACCACTTGGTCTTGGCTTGCTGTATGCTTAGTCATTTTTAACTCAATGCCAGACCTTGGGAAAAAAAAAAAAAAACATTGAGGTCTGGCTGCAGACAGGCGGTCGCCCCCCAGGTCCCTTCTTTAGTTGTCTTCCTTCTCAGTCCCTGCCTCTGTGCAAAGGCTGCTCACCTTCCTTGTTTCTCAGTAGTCTCTTCTGGAATGCATGGACAAAACAGGGGAAAGTGGCCCCAAATGCCAGGCTGACCTTAGTCCTGGATTTCCTTTGCACCGTGACCTCATGTTTTCTTCCTGGCTTGTCACCTGGTCGATGCCTTCAGTCACTCGTCTCATCTTTCTCGCAGAGCTTCCTGTTGTTCTCTGGTGAGATCAGGGACTGCAGACCCCTCCACCCACGTTCAAAGCCAGAACTCTTCCTTATGCTCCCTCAAGACTCGGGTTTTGGGAACTTGCTTCTGACATCTGAGGCGGGGGCTGCTGTGTCCTCACTGGCTTCTTCTGTGAAACCATGAGGTCTCTTAGGGTGGGGAGGACAGTGCCCGGCTCTGTCCACCACACCTTACAATGTACACATTTCATTAGAGTCACTACAGAAAGCATGGCTCAGGGACTGCTTAGATGGCCAGGAACAAACGCACGAAACTCTCTTTTAAGGATGTTTGTCCCTTTTCCATAGAGCTCTCTAATTTTCTACGTGACCCATAGAAAATCGAGTGTGGGGAGGCCATTGCCTTTTGCTGAGTTCACTATCCCTGCAGCCAGTCCTGTTCAAGTGGACTTGCCTGGACGTGAAGGGTTCCAGCAGAAGCCACTTTCGAAGTTATAACACCTTGACAAGGTGGCAGTTGGGAACATTTAAAGTCAACAGTGTTTCCGTTGTCCTCAACCAATGTCTTTGTTTTTAGAATAATCAACATTTCAGTGTTTATACTTTTTCCTATAGCATTTAACAAAGATGATACATAGTAAAATAGTTTATAGCCTTCGAAACGATATTTCTGAAGTAGGCAATAGGAGTTCCTCCCCCGACCTGCCCAGGTGTCCAGCGGTTGCTATGCCATGCTGGCAATGATGTGCCTGGGGAGGGTCTCTCTGGCTGTGCCATGGCACCAGCCTTGCAGGGAGAAGTCCACTCCTCCCATGGAAAAACCAGACAGTCAAGATCTCCTGCTTCATCCGAGTGAGCTGAGTTGTTTTGAGTTGGCCAGGCCTGGTTTCCACACTGAACTGACATGAGCTTTCCCCAACCAAACACAAGGGACTGCTCCTAGAGGGGTGCACAGTGCATATCGTAAAGTGCTTTTCATGTCGTTGACTTTATTTACTTAGGAGTAGGAGCAGAGAGAGAGGAATTAGCAGTCAGGATGGCCTGGGACTTGCTGGTAGCCAGAGATGGATTTTTCTTTGTCCCTGTATGGAAGCTTAGGTTTTTCCCCTGAGTGTGGGGCTCAGTCTATGCATTTATGGGTGTTAAGAAAAACTGTAGAACAAGTAAATTTAAACCAAAGCCTCGCTGATCAAAAAACTGTTCATGAGTGGGGCAGCACTCAGAACCAGAAGAGAGACATCTCTGCAGTAAGTGAGTATTCACAGAGTAAGCAAGTGCAGAAGTAGCTTCATGGGTTCCAACCAGGTGGTTGCCTCACACCTGTGGGCTCATCTGTTGGCTGCTTCTGATTGGCTGAAGCATGGCTGCTTGTGACTGGCTGAGACTCAGCTGTTCATTATATTCCTAGTTAGGTTCTTAGTGGATGCCACACTAAGCCAGGTTGCAGTTTTATGTAGGAACTCAGAATACGGGACCGCCCCAGGCCAGTGGCCTCCTACTGAACTTGGTGCGGGTTGTGGGGGAGGGGGCCTTTTGACTCCTGGCCTGCAGACCGCTGGCGGGGAGACAGACAGAGTTTCACCGGAGCTACTGGATGATGTCTCTTTCCTTCCTGTCTCAGGGCAATGGCTAGGGGAAGACAGGAGCAGGCCAATACGGAGAAGCAGCTGTCTGCAAAAGAGGAAAAGCTGAATTCGACTACAGCAGAAATAGAGGAATGCAAGTGAGTTCAGACGCTAAGCACCAGCATCTCACGAAGCCTCTGCCAGATTGTTAAATTTTTCACCTTTGTACGATGTTTACACGCGATTCACACAGAAATAGACAAATATTTAGAAGATGTGTGTAGAGCGAACTCAGCCAGAAAAAAATAATCAACCTTTACAAATTAGAAAAAATGTAAAGTTGCTAGACATTTCCTGATCCCCGACACTGGCCAGACCGTGTGGAAATTTGGTTCATGCAAATGTTTCTGGGATTGGTGACAAACGGTCCTAAGCCTTTGGAAAGCAGGTTTTTTTTTTTTTTTTTTAAGACTTATTTATTTACTTGAAAGAGTTACACAGAGAGAAAAGAAGAGGCAGAGAGGTCTTCCATTTGCTGGTTAACTCCCCAGTTGGCCACACCAATGGGGGCTGTGCTGATCTGAAGCCAGGAGCTTCTTCCGGGTCTCCCACATGGGTGCAGGGGCCCAAGGACTTGGGCCATCTTCCACTGCTTTCCCAGGCCACAGCAGAGAGCTGCATTGGAAGTGGAGCAGCTGGGTCTCAAACGGGCACCCACATGGGATGCCGGCACTGCAGGTGGCGGCTTTACCTGCTACACCACAGCGCCGGCAGTTTGATGTGGGCTGAGTCACATCTCTGAAAGTGACTGTGCCATTTGGAAACCCAGCCATGGCGGCCCCGGGGAAACACAGTGAGGGCCTAAGTCAGAGAGTAGGGCCTCAGGGGGACAGGTGCTGGGGGTGGAGGAGAGAGCAGGGAAACACTGAGAACGGACCAGGAAGCGGTGCCAGCCCGGAAGCTTCAGGTGTGCGTTCCAAATAGACAAGGACGTGAGAGAGACAGCGGTGCTACTGCAACACTGTCACAGACAGGGGACTGTTTCAGCGGTGCGGATAAACTGTGTGAGGCTCAGTGTGAGGGCAGCAGGGGCTCGGGCAGGGGACTGAGAACCACACCCAGCGGTGCCCTTTCACTCATGAAAGCGAATCTAAATCACAGGACCAGAATTCACCAGCTGCAGGAGGAGCTGCAGCAGGAGGAACGCAGCTTTGCGTGCCAGGTGAGCTGCGTTCTGCAGAGCCCTGAGCGCCCCTCGCCCCGACCCTGACGCCCCCCACAAGCCCTCACCAGACCCTTGTGATGCGTTGGCTTTCTCAGGTCTCCGCACAGTACAGAAAGTCTCTGGACAGCTGGGTAAGACCCTTTCTTAGCTTCCTTCCTTCTGTGCCCTGTCTTCCGTGACTGACGAGCCCACGTGTTCCTCCCACAGCACAGGGCCAATGCGTTGGAGCAGGAGCTGGTGCACCTCGACAGGGAGGCTGAGTACTTGAGGTACAGGTACGGGCTCGGCTGGACTCTCGAGCCCATTTTTGCATTTTTGAGATAAGGTTGTGTTGAGTGCCGTGATGTTCTCGCTGTCATTCAAGCGCAGTTTTTTTCTCTGTCTTCAAGATTGGAAATGATGAAGCTGGCCGAGGGGTACAAGAGGCAGGGGCCAGCCCTGGGAGGACCCGGCTGGGAGAACCAGGCATGGAGAGGTAGGAGCAGTGGGGGAGGGGCAGCAGCTGCACTTCTGTGGCAGACTGTATGCTTTGCTTCTTGTTCTGGGGGTGATCATGAGGGTCTCTGAACACTGTCCCCAAACACTTAGTAAAGGGAACGCCTGGGCAGGCAGCACACTCAGGTGTCCTGGCCACGTGGCCCTTTGGGACTTACCCCATGAAGGGTGGAGCCGAGGCCCCTGTACTGGCCGTGGACTCCCCACTACCCCTGATCTCTCAGCTGCTCTGTGCAAAGTGGGGAACTGGGCCAGCTCCTCCTGCCCCCTTGAGTCAGGGGCAGAAGCTTTATTGTTCTTTTATTTGAGAAAACTAACACCAACAATAATCTCGGATTGGGGCAGAAGGTCCTGTGAGACAAGCAGCTGCTTTGCTCTGTCTTTGTGGATAAATATCCTGCCACCGTTCGCTTTAAGGGAGTGGGTGTTTCTGGAGGTGCCTTGATTCTTTCCGTTGTCATCTTGCACTGCGTGCTCTGGACCTCCGTTAGTGAGTAGATGTCCCCCAGTGTCGGTGTCCCTGGTGTCATGAGTGAAATTCTCACAGTCGCACGATCCCGTTGACCCCCACGGTGCCTGCTTGTCTCACCGCTGCATAGGAGTCTCTTGCAGCCCATTTGTGCCCCTTAATATGTAGACGACGCCGAGGCAGAAACAGAAGGCAGAACACATGGCGACCGCGGGAGTGAAAATCCACCCAGGGCCAGAAGCAAAGGACAAGCAGTGCTGCTCAGGGCAGGGCTCGTGGGTGTCCTCTGCACCCAAGGCTGCCTTGTTGTCATTTTTAATCCGT